>NC_041026.1:3902035-3986184 GCF_900634625.1 Parambassis ranga | reverse complement strand
TGATTTGTTGTAGTGGATGCCTCAGCGCCGTCCTGCACAGAAGGACTTTACCTGCCCAGGTTCCTGCCTCCAACTCCAGCCAATGGAGCTCAGCTGTTCACTGCTGTCAATCAGGCCCTGGAAATCAGCATCTCTGCCGAGGCCAGCAACTCCCAGTAAGTGAATTGTTGGTGAGGAAAACACATTCTAAAGAATTTACTTTGCAGGACAGGTAGACACCTGAGACAGTTGTTACACCATGATTTACTAAAGCTTTTTAGTTTTTCAGGTAATTCATTCAGGAATCTGATCTCTCCTGTTCTGTCGTGTAAGAGCAACACAATCAAGTCAGCACATAGAGCCAGACAAAGAGATGAATCACCAAGAACAGGAACATTCAAAGTTAGAAGAAAACCGATACGATCTCAGCAAAAATCTGAGCAGTGAATGAAACAAACTAAAGGACAGACGTGAACCAGAATTCCAGTGAAAGGGGGGGCGCTGCTGCATTGTGGGGACACTTTGAAATCCTGAGTTTTGCTTCCGTGTACTTTAAAGGATCGGTGATTTGCTGTTAAGCAGACTGTACAATGTGACCCAGACTACGTTAGGAAACGGACGCTTCAGCCTGAGGTGGACACCATCTGGGATCTCAGAGGGAGTAAGCCACTCCATCTGTTTTGCTGTTCAAACCAGGTCGGTATTTTGTACCACTAATGACCTCTTTAAACTCATGAAGTAATGACAGTGCTTTGATCCTAACTTTAAAGCTGACTGTTAGCGTGCTCTAACAAACACACTGTGTGGATTTATCTCCACACGAAGTACCACTCTGAGCTTCGATGTGTCGCTGTGAGCGTCGGAATCAGTGAGTGAAGTTTGATCCTTGTTAGTTTTGTTTGTTTAGCTAAGATTGACAAATGTAACCTGTTTTTACAGCAACTACAACAACGCTGCCACCACCCACAACAACCACACCAGCACCAACTACAACACCATCTGTCTCAAGTGAGTGATGTCATGTTTATTAACTGGTCTCCTGTCTTCCTGCATTAAGACCTTGATGAATGTCATGAATGAATTTCACCGACTCATTCTGCTTCTAGGTGTTGTATTTCTGGCGATGAGGATCTCCACTTCAACACCGTTGTCAGCAGCTGATATGGACGTGATCATACAACAGGTGAGTCTCCTATTAAAACACTACAACTTAGCATCACATGCTAACCAGCTTCCACTTCTGCTAAAATCTCGATACATGTGCAGATAAACTGTGATCTGATGTTTGTGTTCACAAACTACTTGTCCTCAGTTACGTGACATCACATATAACCAGCCCTGATGTTTCCTACAGACACACTTTAGTTTCATTATGATGTCAGTATCAGCCTCTCAGCTTCATGTTGTGTTTTCTTCTGCAGCTCAAAGATAAACTGGTGCAACAAGGGCTGCCACCAGACATTGCTCTGAGAATCCTGAACATTGACGCTCTGCCATAAGTTACAACAACAGCGCCCTCTGGTGGCTGATCATGTAAAGGGAAAGGTGTGGTTTCTGCCTGTTTTTGTTTGTGGAGATATTGAGATAATAATCTTCCTCATTTCTGTGGAATGAGCTTGATGATCATTTTAAAACAAGCAGCTCTTTGTCAAAGTTCAAAAAATCTCTAAAATATATGTTAATTAACGACTACAAGGAAATGTAAAAGGGAAATTTAAAGGTAAACTATGTAGAGAAGATTGAAGCAAGGCGTCTGGACTTGTAGAGTTTTCTAGAAGACGTTTCGCTGCTCATCCAAGCAGCTTCATCAGTTCTAACTGTTTGGTGGGGAAACATGGTTTATATGTGGTTACAGACCTCAGTGGGTGGGTCTGGGTAAAACTTTAAAAAACTTACAAACAATAGCACTAAATGTTTCCATACTTACCTGTGATGTTCTGGCTGACTGGGCCAAGTGTGTCTAACGACTGGCTAACGACTATGAAACTGCCGGAGGGGGACTGATTGACAGCCCTTTGTTCTTACTGTGAGTATGTGTAAACTTCCTGGGAATGGATGGAATCACTGCATTGTATGTGGTAGAAAGATGATGTCTGAGGCCACCACCTCTGTTAAGGGAAGGTTTTTCCAGCTTAACATAGATGGCTTCCTTAACTCCTCTTTCATACCACCTTTCCTCCCTGTCTAAAATGTGAACGTTGTTGTCCTCAAAGGAGTGTCCTTTGTCTTTGAGGTGGAGGTGAACAGCTGAGTCTTGTCCTGAAGAGGTGGCTCTCCTGTGCTGAGCCATTCTTCTGTGGAGTGGTTGTTTAGTTTCTCCAATGTACAGATCAGAGCATTCCTCACTGCACTGGACTGCATATATCACATTGCTGTGTTTCTCCCTGGGAATCTTATCCTTCGGGTGAACCAGTCTCTGTCTCAGTGTTGTCATTGGTTTGAAATGGACCGGGATGTCATGGTTGTTGAAGATCCTGCGGAGTTTCTCTGATACTCCTGACACATATGGAATGGAGATGTTCTTTCTCCGCCTGGTGTTGTCCTTCTTCTTGTTGTTGGGGGGTCTTGTTTTTGTGGCTTTGATGAGTGCCCACTTCGGGTAGCCACATGTTTGCAGGGCCTTCCTGATGTGGTGTTGCTCCTTCTTCTTCCCCTCTGAGCTGGTGGGTACAGTTTGTGCTCTGTGCTGCAGGGTCCTGATGACTCCAAGTTTGTGTTCCAGTGGGTGGTGTGAATCAAACAACAGGTACTGGTCCGTGTGTGTGGGTTTCCTGTACACTTCCACATTGAGGCTCCTGTCCTCCTCAATATGTACTGTGCAGTCCAAGAAGGCCAGATTGTTGTCCTTGGTGTCCTCGCGAGTGAACTTGATGTTATTATCCACTGCGTTGATGTGTTCTGTGAACCGTTCCACTTCGTTAGTCTTGATTTTGACCCAGGTGTCATCCACATATCTAAACCAGTGGGTGGGGGTGGTTCCAGGATAGGAACTCAGGGCTCTTCTCTCCACTTCTTCCATGTAGAGGTTGGCCACAATAGGAGACACAGGTGATCCCATCGCACAGCCGTGCTTCTGTCTGTAAAAGCTCCCATTGTACTGGAAATAAGTGGTGGTCAGGCAGAGGTCCAGCAGGTCACAGATGTGGTCTGGCGTTAGGTTGGTTCTCTCCTTGAGTGTGCTGTCTTGTGTGAGGCACGTCCTTACCATCTCTGTGGCTTCTGATGTAGGGATGCAGGTGAACAAGGAGGTGACATCAAATGAGACCATGGTGTCATCTGGGTCCATTTGGATCTTCTCCACCTTGTTCACAAAGTCCTGCGAGTTGTGAATGTGATGTGGAGTGTCACCTACCAGTGGTGTCAGGAGTTCAGCCAAGTGCTTAGCCACGTTGTATGTGACTGAGCTTGTGCTGCTGATGATGGGTCTGAGGGGGACTCCTTCCTTGTGTATCTTGGGGAGTCCATACAGGCGTGGAGTGGCTTCCCCCGGATACAGTCGAAAATAGAGCTTGCGGTTGATGATTTGGTCCTTCTCCAGTTTTTGTAGGTAGCTGACTAGTTTCTTCTTGTAGTTTCCGGTGGGGTCCCTCTTCAGTGTCTCATATGTGGCTGTGTCACTGAGGAGTTCTGTCACTTTGGCATGGTAGTCCTGTGTGTTGAGCACCACTGTGCATCTTCCTTTGTCTGCTGATAAGATGGTGATGTCCCGGTCCTTTTGTAGTGCAATCAGGGCCTTCCTTTCATCACTGGAGAGGTTGGATGGCGGTGCTTTAGCAGTGGAGAGTGTGGCTGTGACCTTCAAGCAGAGTTGCTCAGCTTCTGTGTCTGTCAGGTTGTTGTTCTTGATGGCTGACTCTGTGGCTGTGATGAGGTCCACCACTGGAATCTGCTCTGGCGAGATGGCAAAGTTGAGTCCTTTGGCCAACACGTCTTTTTCCGGCTGGCTCAGTTGTCTGTCTGAAAGGTTCTTTACCCATTTGTCCTGGGTGTCCTGCTGTGGCAGTGAGTGGTCTTCCCTCCTCCATGTGTGAAGGTTAGCTGTATTTTTAACAGAGAAAACAGTTTTCAATTTATGGAATTTGCGTTTTTGTCGTTCCTTACCCCTGGTGTGCTGTGCCGTCTGGACTTTTTCAGTCAGTTTGATGACTTCATCCATGACTTCGCTGGGTAGGAGGGTGGCAAGCTGTGATCTTGTCTGCTCCGTGGTGACCATGAGAGTGTCTATGGTGAAGTTGATCTGTCTGATCCTTTCGTTGAGGAGTTGGTTCTGGGCTTTCTGCAGGATGGTGTCTGCTCTGTGGCCCTTGACAGTGGATCCGAGTCGTAGGCTGTTCGGGGTTAACTTTTCCTGTCTGCATCTCAGGCTGAAGCGTAGGTGGTTCCTGTAGTCTGCCAGTTTCCTAGAGGTCTTTTCATGTTCCCTCACCAATCGTAGGGTGTCCTTCCCAAAGTGATTGGCAACATGTTGATGAAGATTCTCAGTCATCCAGGTCATCATACGTAGAGAAGATTGAAGCAAGGCGTCTGGACATGTAGAGTTTTCTAGAAGACGTTTCGCTGCTCATCCAAGCAGCTTCATCAGTTCTAACTGTTTGGTGGGGAAACATGGTTTATATGTGGTAACAGACCTCAGTGGGTGGGTCTGGGTAAAACTTTAAAATGTGATATATGCAGTCCAGTGCAGTGAGGAATGCTCTGATCTTCTCTACGTATGATGACCTGGATGACTGAGAATCTTCATCAACAAGGTAAACTATGTAAAAATTAATTAATTTAATTTACTGAAATCTTATTTTGGCTAAATATAGGGAATTTAAAGATAGTGTAATTGTATTGTGTAATTGTATGGTGTTGTATAAAACCAAAGTTAAAATTATTCATAATCATAATTAAAGATTTTATAACCTGAACCAATAAACATGTTGAAAACTCCACTCTGATTGGTCAGGCATTCATTGCTGCTTTCTTGCTGTTATGTACATTTGTAGTAGGAAGACACTACAAAAAGTGCATCATTCTTGTGCCAAACGGTCATGGGGGATCGACCTCAGAAGCTGCTCAGACCAGTTTTGTTTCAGTGGTTTTTATCTGTATGAGGAACAGAGGAGGAACAAAGTCTCATCTGTCACAGTTTGCTTTTTAAAGGAAGGAAGTTTCATTTCTGAATTTTCTCTAAATGATCTGACAGCAAATAATGTGACAACTTTAGCTAATAGCTGGCAGGAACAACAGGAAAGTCATGAGCTTCATAGGTAGATGACAGTTTTCTGGGTTGTAACACGTCCAGTAGCTGAGAGGAGAGAAGAGGCTTTGAATGAACGCTGATAAAAGCAAAAACAAACAAGTAAAACCAAGCAGCAACTTTTAAGGACGTGCCACAAACTGCAGTTCCTCAACTGGCCACTTGAGACTGACCCCAAAAGACTTCACAGTTCTTTGGCATGTAGAGCTGCACTTCATGAACTCGATCAGCTGTCAGGTCTCTGAGTTTCCTCATACCACATCTACTTCCTGCTTCATGGTTCAATCAAAACTCAGCAGAGACACCAGCAGCAAACAGAAGCACTGATCTGCTGTCTGAATGCTGACGGAGCTGCTGTCATGAGGGGGATTTCAGGGCTGCTGCTGCTCCTGCTGCTGCCGGTCTGCAGCTCCCAGGGTGACTACATGGGGACAGTGCTGACCTACACCCCCAGAAACACAAATGCAGATGGATCTACATCGGTATGTATGGATTATCTTTGGAAAATCTGGTCTGGCTAAGATCTGTGAGGTGTGTGTGTGTGTGTGTATATTCTGTTACATAATACTTTTTTTAACATTATAATCTCAAAGAACACACATTCATGACTTTAACACCAGGTGTTCTCAATTTTCTCAGCAGGTGGTTTTTCAGTACAACCGGAACTTTCGCTCGTGTAACAATAATGTATGGACGCCCTGTGTTAACTGTACGTATGGGGAGTCAGGCTTCTTTTATTCAGTCTACTCCAGCATCGACTTCTGTCAGACTGAAGAAACCTTGATCAGCTATTATTCCCGTGACTATGTGTTTCAGTACGGGTGAGTTTTTGTCTACACTAGTGTTTTATTTATTGAGGTACTTGTGTTGGTTCTGTGTGTCGTCATGTGTGAAGCCCTGAAATGCTGCTCATTGATCAAAAGTGAAGACATCCAACTGGATGATCTGCATCACTAGCATGGTTGTTATGTTATTCTTTTTAAGCCACAATGCAGAACTGAATGCTGATTGTATCCTTTCATACAGCAGACAGAAGTCAGATGTTAGTGGGTTTTTGTGCTGTGTGGAAAGGACTACAAAGCTACTTCACGACCTGAAAGAATGTTGACTCTCAAACTACTATAACTACAGTGGGAGTTTTTCTTTCTGTGCTGCTCTGTGCAGTCATGCAACAACCTGGAAAGAGGAAGTATTTTTAATTAAAGGTGGTGATGGATGTGAGCTTGTTCGCTCAAACTGTGAATCAAATCCAGCCAGAATCTGAATGTGTGTTTAGAACTGTCCTGTGTGTGTTGAAAGGTGGAGCGAAAACACCTGGATCAGTAACATACATAACGTCACATCAGGGAGAGTCACGTTCTACATAGACCTGAGGAACCGGTCTGACACTGGGCGTGCCAACACCTCACCACAGACCAACATCCTTCCAGAAGTGAGGTGACTTTACAGCAACAACAAACACATGATGATTCATGAAAACGTCACAATCCACATGTTCATTCACTCTAGTGAAGGTGATGAGGTGAAGGTAGCATGACACATGGAAGAAGGATCGCAGCTGGAACAATCATGTTTGACATGTAATCAATTTTATACCAACACTGAGAGACATAGCTGTGCTAACATGCTAACATTAGATAATGAGGATTAAGAGATAAGATAAAACTTTATTAATCCAAAAGGGTGAGACGTGTTGTTACAAATACTGAGGAGTTTCCTATGTATTCTCCTCCCCATTACCTCCACCACAGACTCTAGCACAACTCCCAGGACTGAGCCAGCCTTCCTAATGAGCTTGTTGAGTCTGTTAGTCTGTCAGCTAAAGCTGGTCATCAAGAAACAATTGGACAAATTGGGTGCTCAAGAGCAGATTTAAGGTGTTGGTTTCTTCAGCACAACAACACAATAACTCCCATTTTACCCAGTGGCCACTTGAGGAACTGCATTTTTTTTCACTTTGTTGGCTTGTTTTTTTTTTTCTTTTTTAGCTCTGGACGCTTCCATCAAGATGGCACTGCCTTTAGAGCAAGCAGGAATGTTTGCAATCAAAATCATCAGTTAAATGTGGACATAATTTACTAAAACAGTTTGACCAAAATGTCTGAGGATTAACTGGAAGCCCCCTTCTGTGTCTCTGTCAGAGTACCTTCAAACTGTCAGAGGGATTTCAGGTTGTTGGCGTTTGACCCTGACGGAGACGAGGTTAAGTGCAGATATGCACTCTCATCACAATCAGAGTGTGACAATTGCACACAGCCGTCTGTCCTCAGCCTCTCATCATCAGTGAGTAACCAACACCTGCTCACTTTGGCATGTAGTTACACCTCAGATTAACACAGATTACTCATTTGGACCTGGTCTCCTCTTGTAGTCTTGCACTCTGTCATTCAGTCCCACCAGCAGCAGCAATGAAGGCTCATACGTGGTGCAGCTGGTGATGGAGGACTTTCCCAGACAGACCATCACACTGACTGGTACCGGCAGGACACAGACGACCAGAACTGTCAATGATACTCTCAGCAAAATTCCAGTCCAGTTTGTTGTGACAGGTACAAGTCCATGTCAGCTGTCCGGCTGACCTGCAGTGAGTGAAAACACTGTGTCTGATTTTGGATCACTAATGTGAAATGTTGCTACACCTCTGCCTTGTATGAGACTTGAACCCCACAGCCAAGTAGGTGAAAGCCTGGGGTAAGGCTACAATCATCCTCTCCCACCTCCATTTGTGGACTTTGTCAGTCTTTGTGTTACCATACCTAAATGATTGTTAATGTTGAAGTCACACCTCGGAGGGTAGCTAAGACCCCATTCACACTGGGAAATGAATCCGGCTAGAGTGTGATTTGGGCTGTATCTGGATATATCTGGATAGTTTTTTTCTGAGTCTGAACAACATGAATCGGGATATATCCGGATTGATTTCAATCCACCCCTCGGAGGTAGATCTAGCCGGATTGGCTTACATCTGGCTCAGGTCTGAACGCAACTGCAGCTAGCGAATCCTGCTAGCGACGAGACACAGGTTCACGGGGACAGTGTACAGGTTGTGTACAAAAGCCGTATGTAAACAACCGTCAAAATACAACAGCTTTGCCCCGAGTTCATTTTCCACAGGGCTACAAAGGAATAAACTGCTTTTTGAACCGGAAAAAAGCGATATATAAATAAGAACGAGTGACATGGTAAAAAAAAAAAACACGGTGTATGCACACACGCGGCCCTACTGCAGCCTGAACGGACTCTGTATATTGTCGTGACCTTCCCTGGTCACCCCGGATCGTCAGACTCCGTCTTCTGTATTCAGAACATTGAGTGAAAGACAATACCCTGGGTTTGTAGTTTCGCCTTTGCAAAGGGAGAACACTCAGTGAACACAGGCCTTTCAGTCTGCTTCACTCCCCTCCATAAGTGTTCTGCCCCTCCCTGAACACAGGCTTGTTTTATTGAAAAGTGGAGGTACATTTGCATAATAGATAAACAGTTCTTCAAGACCTTCGTTGGTATTACCATATTGGGACATGTTGCCCTTTTATTACCACCTACCAATTATAATTGACTCAATTATAAATGACTATAATAAATATGACTCAAATAAATCAAACATATTTATGACTGTGAAACACTTTGTATCCCTCTTATGTTAGATGATTTATCTTACATCCGTGCCTCCCAGTGCTTCGGCCTTCACCGCATCAAAGAGTTCCTCCCTAACTCTCTGTAAGGGTATATGTGTGTGAAAAACTCCCTTTTTCTCTGAGTGTAAGCATATATAATCGAGTACATATGTGCTCTATATCATGTCAGTGCGTAGGTACCCTTATATACTTCCACAATATTACGAGGCGCCACCTAGCGGTTTGGAGGACAACAAACAAGCCGGATTAAGCCGGATTTAGCGTGAACACACGTGTGTGAGCCAGATTTAAAAATAGGTCTGAACATATCGAGCTTAGGCTATTCAGAGATTCACAATCCTACTCTAGCTGGATTCACTTTTTCCAGTGTGAACGGGGCCTAAAAGGCGGGATCCCAGAGCAGTCACAAACAGGTCCACAGAGAGAAATAGTCCGTAAACAAGGTCGGTACACAAAAGGGCAGTCGCCGAGGCAACAGTACAGAAGCTTGACCAAAGCAGTGTCGTCGTCCGGGCAAGGGGTTGGTGACCAGAGGAATCAGTCCACGAGGCGAGGGCATGGCGAGAGATAGCCAAATCCAATAGAAGTCCAAAACCAGGAAGTCCACAGGAGCAGAAATACCGACAGGGAGCAGGCAAGCAATCCAAAACGAGGTCCAAAGCGTGTAATACAGAAGGGTGCGTAATCCAAGAAAACACTGGAATGCAAGTGAAACTCTGCAAGGTGATCTGGCAAAGATAAGTGGTCTGCAGGGTGTTCAAGAAGTCACAGACTAACGGAGGATCATGGGAAAATCCGGGCGTGGCTAGAGAGTGGTGGCAGGAAACGCCCCACAGCGGAAGCGGAAGAGAAACTGGAAGTCGCCCGTACCTCCGGTAATCAATGTCCAGGGTGAGTCCTAACAGCTGCTTCTCTGATTTGTTGTAGTGGATGCTGCAGTGCCGTCCTGCACAGAAGGACTTTACCTGCCCAGGTTCCTGCCTCCAACTCCAGCCAATGGAGCTCAGCTGTTCAGTGCTGTCAACCAGACCCTGGAAATCAGCATCTCTGCCGAGGCCAACAATTCCCAGTAAGTGAATTGTTGGCAAGGAAAATACATTCTAAGGAATTTACTTCACACGACAGGTAGACACCTGAGACAGTTTTAGTTTTTCAGGTAATTCATTCAGGAATCTGAGCTCTCCTGTTCTGTGGTGTAAGCGCAGTCAGCACATAGAGCCAGACAAAGAGATGAATCACCAAGAACAGGAACATTCAAAGTTAGAAGACAACCGATATGATCTCAGCAAAAATCTGAGCAGTGAATGAAACAAACTAAAGGACAGACGTGAACCAGAATTCCAGTGAAAGGGGGGACGCTGCTGCTGCATTGTGTGAAAACAACTCTATCAACAATGTGTGGGGACATTTTGAAATTTTTGCTTCCGTGTACTTTAAAGGATCGGTGATCTGCTGTTCAGCAAACAGTACAATATGATCCAGACTACGTTAGGAAACGGACACTTCAGCCTGAGGTGGACACCATCTGGGATCTCAGAGGGAGTAAGCCACTCCATCTGTTTTGCTGTTCAAACCAGGTTGGTATTTTGTCCCACTAATGACCTCTTTAAACTCATGAAGTAATGACAGTGCTTTGATCCTAATTTTAAATCTGACTGTTAGCGTGCTCTAACAAACACACTGTGTGGATTTATCTCCACAGCGGGACGAAGTACCAGTCTGAGCTTCGATGTGTCACTGTGAGCGTCGGAATCAGTGAGTGAAGTTTGATCCTTGTTAGTTTTGTTTGTTTCGCTAAGATTGACAAATGTAACCTGTTTTTACAGCAAATACAACTACAACAACAACGCTGCCACCACCCACAACAACCACACCAGCACCAACAACTACAACCACACCAGCACCAACTACAACACCATCTGTCTCAAGTGAGTGATGTCATGTTTATTAACTGGTCTCCTGTCTTCCTGCATTAAGACCTTGATGAATGACATGAATGAATTTTAAAAAGTTTCAGCAGCTGCGTCGTAACACCGACTCATTCTGCTTCTAGGTGTTGTATTTCTGGCGATGAGGATCTCCACTTCAACACCGTTGTCAGCAGCTGATATGGACGTGATCATACAACAGGTGAGTCTCCTATTAAAACACTACAACTTAGCATCACATGCTAACCAGCATCCACTTCCACTAAAATCTCGATACATGTGCAGATAAACTGCGATCTGGGGCCGCCTTAGCGCTAGGAGTTTCCTTTAGTGGTGAAATTCTAAGAAAATTCTTAGAATTATGATGTTTTCTAAGAATTCCCCCTTATAATTAAGACTAAATCCTAGTAAAGATAAAAGAGGTTTTAAGGTAAAAAACTGTTAAGAGTGGAGAGGAGGACTTTTAAGACGTTTAATCGTTCCTTGAACAGGGAGAGCATGACGGAGCGACAGAGAGACACATTCTCCAAACTATGAATGACGCTACAGATTAGAATGAGCAGGAATAATGTTTCTGGTTGAATATGAAGACTACAACTCTTAGTAAGGACTCTTATCTTTAAAGTCTCCATGGAAGGAGCAGATTAAAAGTTTCATCTTAGTGAGGAGGCATTGCTAAGCATCACGCATTGTTTAGGAGACGTGGTGGGTTGACAGAAAAAATAAAAAACCATGAGACAGTATAGAATGGACAGTGACATGAAGGCTTGTAGTCTCAGATAATGATGTGATCATAAACACAAATTGTTCGGATGGAATTCGACCTGTAGGATATTAACGCGATGACAGGCACAGCTGTCACCAACTTTCTGCGATTGCTGTCTATTACATGGAGGCGCTGGCTGGAGCAGATCAGGGACTGCTTCAACACCACTGTGTGGACAGAGCTTTATGACCCACATGGGGAGGACATCAACACAATAACAGACTGCATAATGAATAACTATATAAACTTCTGCGTTGAGAACACTGTTCCTTCCAAGGAGGTACGGTGTTTCTCCAACAACAAGCCGTGGATTAACCCTGAAATCAAAGCTCTCCTGAAGGAGAAGAAGAGAGCTTTCAGGTCAGGGAACAAGGATGAGCTGAGGGCTGCACAGAGGGAGCTGAGGAGGAAGATCAGAGAGGGAAAATCCAGCTACAGGAAGAAGATGGAGGAGCAGCTGCAGGAGCAGAACGTCAGCGGGGTGTGGAGAAGCCTGAAAACCAGCTCTGGCTACAATGCACCCCATTCACAGGCTGAGGGGGATCAGAAGTGGGTCAACGACCTAAAGCTGGATCCATACTCCATGAGAACAGAGAACTCCCTTCCCCCTGCCGACGTTGCGCCCACAAAATGACGTCATTTTTCTCTCGGACCGCCCGTTGTGCAGTGCTCTCGGACACATGGCCCGGGCAGAACTTTTTTTCTCAAGGCTCTGCGTCAACCATGCTGTGATTGGTCGGAATGTATTGTGGGCGTGATGAATGTGGAGAAGCCAAGAGCTTCTTCAGATGCAGAACAGACAGAGGGAGGAAGTACAGTGACGATGGACAGTTTAGATGAGCAGCTGGCAAACAGCTCCTGGAAGGAGAAACACGGCGCACAGAGCAGAGGTCTGTCCACAAGGTGGCGATAAAAACTAATCCCAGTATTGATCACGATGTTACAGCGGCTCCACGCACATTAAACTTTGGGAGACGGGATGTATTATTGCAGACAGTCATCCACACGTTCACAGAGTAAACTCACACAGACCAGAGGTCTGCTACAGTCAGCTGCACTGACCTTCTATCTATTGTCATGCTGTGCGCCCTCTTCCCTGAGCATTATCAGCTCGTTAGGCCAGGTAACCACGACTGTGCTCACAATTTACAATACAACTGCATTGTCAACCTAGTGTGACGTGCGCTGCGTAGGAGGGCCGTATGACGAGTTCTGCACACACACGTCTCGCGGAGTATGGTACCTCCTAAACCTACACTTCAATAGGTTTGATGAAGTGTTTGATGAATTATTTATTTAGTTTCTGATGCACTATGTACAGTTTTCTTACAGACCACCTCTACCTCCACTCACCTGTGCAATAACTGTTAACTGTTAATATTTTTTGATTCTGTTGTATTCTATATTTTATTGGTAGTCTATTTTATCATGTATATCTTTCCTAACTTATCCTTTGCTGTCTGAATCTGCTGTTGCAAAAACACAATTTCCCCATTGTGGGACTAATAAAGGTTTCTTAATCTTAATCTTAATCTACCTACAAACGAAATCCTTTTGTGCACTTTGACAGTTTTGTGAGGAAAAGCGGTGGTATGTCTGCACTGTAAGACGAGGAGAGATTGCTGCACATAAACTGGGATCTGCTCGTACAGGTTATGGCTGTATGGACGTATTTTGAACAAAGTTTACATGAAGCATAACGACATATTCCCTTAAAGCCTAATGGATTATTTTGCGGAGGTTCGCCACCCCCTAAACAGCTGTCCCAAGTGGCAGAGACAGTTTTAATGTCCTTGAGCAATCTGCATTAAGCGTATAGTTCAATGGTACATGTTTTCTATCTAAACATCACATCTCAACTGATGTTGTATAATATAAATATACAACAACTACAAAAAGTCACGAAGCATCTGTAGCGTTTTAGTACCTCACTCATTCATAGTTTGGAGGTTTCTCCTCTCTGTCCTCTCTGTTTAGGGAACTCTTAAGCCTCTTAAAAGTCCTCCTCTCTACTCCTAACAGTTCCTCACCTTAAGACCTCTTTTTAGGGCTTGTGAATCACTTTTATCTTTACTAGGATTTAGGCTTAAATATAAGAGTAAATTCTTAATTCTAAGAATGTTCTTAGAATTTCACTCCTAAAGGAAACAAATAATCTTTGTGCATACGGCCTCTGTCACTGTCCAATCAATGCTGCTTATATATTAGGGAAGTATTCTCGTGTTGGTCTGTCAACCAGTCACATCTTCTCAAACAATGTGTCACACTTAGCAATGGAGTCAAACCCGCCTCCTCACTAAGATCAAACTTTTAATCTGCTCCTTTCTCAGAGTCACTGTGAGAATGTTGTTAAATCACTTTTAAGCCATGAGTCCTTACTAAGATTTTTTAGGCTAAGATAAGAGTGGATTCTAAGAATCTTTGTGAATATGGCCTCGATACATGTGCAGATAAACTGTGATCTGATGTTTGTGTTCTCAAACTACTTGTCCTCAGTTACGTGACATCACATATAACCAGCCCTGATGTTTCCTACAGACACACTTTAGTTTCATTATGATGTCAGTATCAGCCTCTCAGCTTCATGTTGTGTTTTCTTCTCCAGCTCAAAGATAAACTGGTGCAACAAGGGCTGCCCCCAGACATTGCTCTGAGAATCCTGAACATTGACGCTCTGCCATAAGTTACAACAACAGCGCCCTCTGGTGGCTGATCATGTAAAGGGAAAGGTGTGCTTTCTGCCTGTTTTGTTTGTGGAGATAATGGGATAATAATCTTCCTCCTTTCTGTGGAATGAGCTTGATGATCATGTTAAAACAAGCACTTCTTTTCAAAGTTTAAAAAAATCTCTAAAATATATGTTAATTAACGACTACAATGAAATGTAAAAGGGAAATTTAAAGCTAAACTATGTTAAAATTAAGTAATTTAATTTACTGAAATCTTGTTTTGGCTCAATATAGGGAATTTAAGGATAGGCAAACATAAGCTAGGTGCTTCAGCCTATTCCCTTCTTTGGTTTTGATTTGTGTAATTGTTAGGGCTGTAATCTCCCGGTCGACTGGTCGATTTATTGGTCGACACGTTCTGGCTCAACCAAAATTGTCATTGGTTGACTTTTTGTTCAGTCTCGCTCTGTGCATAGGCCATCACGCACTCGGCCGACAGACAGACTGGAGTGTGTGAATCAAACACCCCCCCCCCCCCCCCGGCGATTAGTCGATTGTTTGTCAAAATTTGAGGGTTTCAGTCGACCAAGACTTTCTTTGGTTGATTACAGCCCTAGTAATTGTATGGTGTTGTATAAAACCAAAATTGAAAGTATTTATATCATATCATAATTAAAGATTTAATAACCAAATAAACATGTTGAACTGCATTGTGATTGGTCAGGCATTCATTGCTGTTTCCTTGCTGTTTTGATTTTTACGTACCTACTAATGTAACAAGCATCCAACCAGCAACACCACCTGCACAGACCGTCGATACAACATCATCAACATCGAGCGGGAAAAGCATGTTTACCATTCCGTTAACCACACAACCACCACTGCAATTCCAACACCAGTTCCTACCACAACAGTGCTTACCACAACCACCTCTTTAACTCCCACCACCACGACAACTACCCAGACCACCACTCCAACCCCCACAATTGCTCCACCCACAACAAGAATCATCAGTGGGGCTATCAACAGTATGAGGAGAACATGGAATTCAGTTTCTAACCCAAACACATCATCAGAAATGAGCCAAAACACATTTTTTGTAATTATAACGCCACCTAGTAATCAAACTGCACCTCATGTGTTGTGACCCACAGTGAGAGGGTCGGGAATCATGGGACCAACTTTGGATGCAATATGTCAAAACACTGACGAGATATGAGCTCATTTCCTGTCTGACTAATTCGCCAACAAATTTGATTGAGTGGGTGAATGCTTCACTTCAAAGACTAAAAGTGATCATTTTTGTGAGGCTTAGACTGAAGATGATGTGTACCAAGTTTTGTGTGAATCGGACAAAGTATGCCACCTCTGAAAATCCAAACTAGCAGAAAATCTAAGTAGGGTGGAAAATGACGTCATAGGGTGCACCATCCTGCCAGCTGTCAGGTACAGCAACACTGTTTCTTTTCATGACAGATCTGCGCCTAGCAACAATGCTTTCTATCTAGGGGTTGTCTTGTGTTAGAGTGCCTTCAAACTGCCTTCTAAAGTCGACTAGTCATCGACTACCTTAATGACTAGTCGACTAATACTCGTCTATTTTGGACCACTAACTTGTTGATGCTTCATCTGCCTCCATGCTGACACACTTCTAAAGCTGAAAACCTTGAGCCATCCGTGTGTGTGCGTGTGTCTGCTCGGCACCCATTCCCACATCTGACTGAAGCACAAATGCTCTGCTGCAAATGCGTTACACTGTTTGATAAAGTTTATGAACAAGACGCCCTTATGTGACAGTGCAGAGAAGCGTAGGAGAGAGAGAGAGAGAGCTATAGTCGCATGTGTGACCTGGTCCCTTAAAAGAACACAACTTCTGCTCTTTAGAGGACCGAACCAGAGCTGAGATGGTATTTCTGCTGTCAAATAACTCCCATGTGTAACTTGTAATATAAATATTATCTAATAGAAATATATCTTAACATGATAAAATTGCAGGATGGGCTCATACTATTTTAATAATGCGCCGTGTTGCAAGCTTAAAATAAAAGTCTGTTCGCTATATGTGTTTTGAACCCTAACCCTATGTGCAATAAAACTATATTAACTGAAAAAGATCGTTTGACATGTTTCATGCAGTTTATAATGCATCTTTCCTGCAGTGAATTGTAGGCTACAGCAGCTGAATTAAAATTAGTGTGCGGTGTCTCTGCAACTTGCAATGCGTATTACCCAACATGCGCTGTTTTGATGCGGTTCTGCGGACACACACACACCTCTCTCTCTCTTTTTATTTTATTTTTTTATTTCACCTTTTTTTAACCAGGTAAAAAACCCATTGAGATCCAGATCTCATTTACAAGGGTGACCTGGCCAAGTGGTCAGCAGCACACGTCAAGAACATTAGAACAACATTTTAAAGTTGGTAAACAAGATGAGGACAGTTGTCCAAGCAGTAAAAATAAGTGCAGCAGTAGAAAGATATCTTAAAACACAGGCACTGATGAATGTATGCTTTTTGCCTAATGTGTATTAAAGAATTAAAAATTTTAAATGAGATAAGCTCAGAGATTTTTAAATCAGTCTGGAGGGTATTCCAGGCTGAAGGGGCAGAGTAGCTAAAGGCCTGCTTTCCTAGCTCAGTCCACACATGAGGGACCTGCAGGTGGTAAATGCCACTGGAGTGTAGGGCATAGTGGCTGGTAGTTCGCTGGAGAAGAGTACACAGATAAGGTGGAGCCAAACCAAGGAGGGTCTTATAGACCAATGCCATCCAGTGGGTGTGCCTCCTTGTGCTCAGGGAAGGCCACTCAGCTTTGGCATACAGTTCACAGTGGTGGGTGAGGCGGGTACAGCCAGTCACAAACCTCAAGCCACAGTGATAAACAGTGTTCAAGGACTGGAGGCATTTGGACGACCCAGTCATGTATACAACATCACCATAGTCAATCAGTGGTCAAAAGGTAGCCGATACCATAAGTCTGCGGGCTCTAAGAGAAAAACAACATTTGTTGGCAAACCAAGCAGCAGCTTGGTTTGAGAAGCCTATATTTGACAAGGTTTTAATCAGGAGAGGGTGGTCTACCATGTCAAATGCCTATGACAGGTCAATAAACAGGGCTACACAGTGTTGCTTGTGGTCCAGAGCATGGATAAAATCATTTAAAACTTTTAAGGTGGCTGTGACAGTGCTGTGCTGTTTTCTAAAACTCTGCAGGCACACTGGAGGCGGGATCACGCAAGCTATCTTGCTCAGTTTAGCACACTCAGGATAGATTTCAATGAAATACAATGAAGAATTTGCATGCTGTTAGAAGTTCAACCCTCTAGTCAGGTAGAAGCAATGGCAAATAGCTGCGCACTTGTGGCATCTATGAGCAGGGCTGTAGCTGCAGCACTCCTCACAATTTATTTGAAAAATTCAAATTGTACTTGGAGGGACTATTTTCACCTGACATTTTGAGTGGCAGGGGTAAAAAACCCTGCAGATTTTAAGGGATTTAAGGATTTTAAGGTATTTCCATATGCTGGGCTAAAATGTGGAGGGTGTTAGACGGTATCAAAATTTGGATCGCGTGGAAAACCCTAACTTGTGTGCCATGCGACGGCGTTGTTGACAAAATTTGCTGACTAGTCATTTCAGCCCTAAAGTGAACGAGGAAAACACTTTGTATTCAAGAATTCACCGCAGGCGACAGGTACAAACCTGAGGTAGTTCATTTAGCATGTTTTTCAGGTGACAAAGTCAGGAATCTGGTCGCTCCTGTTCTGTTGATTAACCACAGCAAGCTAACGCATGAGGTTTGATGAATCAGTTCACATGAACAAATTCATCACAAATAACAGGAGGCGTTCAAGTCCAGGAGAAAATCATTATATTCTCAGGCTAAAATCTGTCTGACCTCCATTAAAACCACAGAAAACTAGGGCTGTAATCTCCCAGTCGACTGGTTGATTTATTAGTCGACACGTTCTGGCCCGACCAAAATCCTGGTTGGTCGCCTTTTTGTAGCGTAATTGTATCGCAGGGAATGTACCAAGTGCTAATGGGGGTGTTTTCAGAGCACTCGTTTCACAGGTAGCAGTCTATTCTTGACCCCCCCCCCCTTGTTTTCATATATAATAATACTTCTTAGATGATCATGTCATGCATCACTGTCATTCCCTCAGTCGACTAAGACATTCTTTGGTGGATTACAGCCCCTCAGGAAACAAACTGAAAGAACCGGTGAAGGCTTTTAGAATTCCAGTGAAAGGGAGTGACGCTGTAGCTGCTGCAGCATCAAGGGAAAACACCTCTGTGTTTATGTCTGTGTGGGGACTTTTTGGAGTCCTGAGTTTTGCTCGTGTTCTTTAAAGGATCAGTGATCTGCTGTTCAGCCGTACGATGGGACCCAGAATACATTAGGAGGTGGACGCTTCAGCCTGAGGTGGACACCATCTCAGAGAGAAGATGGAGAAAGCCACCCCATCTGTTTTGTTGTTCAAACCAAGTTAGTGTTTTGTCCCATTAATGACTTCCTAAAACACAACAACTTATAGCTGGCAGGAACAACAGGAAGGTCGTGAGCTTCATAGCTAGATGACAGTTTTATGGATTGTAACACGTCCAGTAGCTGAGAGGAGAGAAGAGGCTTTGAATAAACGCTGATAAAAATAAATAAATAAACAAGTAAAACCAAGCAGCAACTTTTGAGGACGTGCCACAAACTGCAGTTCCTCAAATGGCCACTTGAGACTGACTCCAAAAGACTTCACTGTTCTTTGGCATGTAGAGCTGCACTTCATGAACTCCATCAGCTGTCAGGTCTCTGAGTTTCGTCATACCACATCTACTTCCTGCTTCACAGTTCAATCAAAACTCAGCAGAGACACCAGCAGCAAACAGAAGCACTGATCTGCTGTCTGAATGCTGACGGAGCTGCTGTCATGAGGGGGATTTCAGGGCTGCTGCTCTTGCTGCTCCTGCTGCTGCCGGTCTGCAGCTACCTGTCTGATTACATGGGGACAGTGGTAACCTACACCCCCAAAAACACAAATGCAGATGGATCTATATGGGTATGTATGGATTATTTTTTTAAATCTGGTCTAGTCTGGTCTGGTCTAAGATGTGTGAGGTGTGTGTGTATGTGTGTATTCTGTTATACACATTTATGACTTTACCCGACTTTAACCCCAGGTGTTCTCAATTTTGTCTCTGCAGGTGGTTATTCAATACAACTGGAAGAAACGCTTGTGTAACACTAATGAATTGATCTGTGTTGACTGTGCGAGGGTGGTGGGGCCAAACTACTTTTTTTCAGCCTACAACAGCATCAACTTCTGTCAGATTAAAGCAATCGTGATGAACCTTTATCCCAGTAGCTATGTGCTTCAGAACGGGTGAGTTTTTGTCTACACTAGTGTTTTATTTATTTAGATACTGTATTTTCCGGACTATAGGTCGCACCGGAGTATAAGTCGCCCAAAAATGCGTAATGAAGAAGTAAAAAACATAGATAAGTCGCACCGGACTATTAGTCGCACCAGCGGGCCAGCGTAAATCACTATGTTTTTAGTGCAACGTTGCCTCTTGAATTCCTCTTAACTTAAGTGGTACGGCTGCAGGGCATTGAGAGTGAGACACACACATTTCAACAAGTCCTCACGCGGAGAAATGATTAGCTTTACCACACAGAAATTCCTAAAAACACCCTGTAAATGAGTAAAAGGCAGACGGCGGCTGTGCGCTATAGCTGTCTGGAATTAGCTTCCACAAATTGTATATTTATTCATAGATAAGTCGCACCTGAGTATAAGTCGCATACCCAGCCAAAGAAAAAAATTGCAACTTACAGTCCGGAAAATATGGTACTTGTGTTGGTATGATGATCTGTATCACTAGCATGGTTGTTAAAGTTATTCTTTTTAAGCCACAATGCAGAACTGAATGCTGACTGTATCCTTTCATACAGCAGACAGAAGTCAGATGTTAGTGGGATTTTGTCCTGTGTGGAAAGGACTACAAGAATGTTGACTCGCAAACTAATATAACTACAGTGGGAGTTTTTCTTTCTGTGCTGCTCTGTGCTGTCATGCAACAACCAGGAAAGAGGGAGTATTTTTAATTAAAGGTGGTGATGGATGTGAGCTTGTTCGCTCAAACTGTGAATCAAATCAAATCCACAGAGCCAGAATCTGAATGTGTGTTTAGAACTGTCCTGTGTGTGTTGAAAGGGTTGACGGCTACACCTGGATCAGTAACATCAATAACATCACATCACTAACAGCCCTGGCCCACGGGGACCTGAGGAACCGGTCTGACACTGGGCGCGCCAACCTCAGACCAACATCCTTCCAGAAGTGAGGTGAGTTTACAGCAACAACAAACACATGATGATTCATGCCAGCGCCACAATTCACATGTTCATTCACTCTAGTGAAGGTGATGAGGTGAAGGTAGCATGACACATGGAAGAAGGATCGCAGCTGGAACTATCATGGTTGACATGTAATCAAATTTATACCAACACTGAGAGACATAGCTGTGCTAACATGCTAACATTAGCTAATGGTGATTAGCTAAAGCTGACTTAAATTTGTATGGTTTTGGTCATGAAGAAAAATTGAACAGGAGCAGATTTAAGGTGGCAATCCGGGGGGCAAAATCGCAATACCGGGGGCAGAACAAGAATTGGGAATATTAGGGACCAAAAGTTATCAAAAACCCAGCACTTCGTCATACGGTCTGGCTGTGGCGCTGCCACGAATTTGACCCTTCGCCAACGCACAGGACAAAGATGTTTTTATGGCTGTATCTCCCAAATACTTCATTCTATGTGGATGAAACTCTACAGTCATGCTGAACATCAGACTCTGCACAGATTGATATGCTGATATGCCACTTTCATGGTGCCCCCTACTAGCCAGAGGACAGATTTTCAAAAATATCAAAGTATATAGTGCCATCAATTTTTTTTGCCTTTTTGTTGCAAGACAAACAGGTAATACAAGTACAGAGCAAGACATACAACAAACATCACGAATATGTAACACGGTGAACAAGAATGGCACAGAACAAATATATTGCCATCAATTCACTGCAATGCGTAACTTCTAATATAAATACTGCACAAGGCTGCGCATGATAAAATTGCGAAGACAAACAAAAACACATCGAGACTGGCTCATACCATTTTTATAACGCGACGTGCTGCCAGCATGAAATTTTAAAATAAGTCTGTTCGCTATATGCATTTTTAAATAGCCTCAATAAAAACTATATTAACTGAAATGGCACGGCACAGTATTTTAGTATACCGGGGTAAAATGTGGAGGGTGTTTGATGGTCTCAAAATTTGGATAACACCCAACCCTACTGGACATAATTTACTAAAACAGTTTGACCAAAATGTCTGAGGATTCACTTCAGAACCCCCCTTCTGTGTCTCTATCAGAGTGCCTTCAAACTGTCAGAGGGATTTCAGGTTGTTGGCATTTGACCCTGATGGAGATGACGTTAAGTGCAGATATGCACTCTCATCACAGTCAGAGTGTGTCCAATGCACACCACCGTCTGTCCTCAGCCTCTCATCATCAGTGAGTAACCAACACCTGCTCACTTTTGCTTAGTTACACCTCAGATTAACACAGATTACTCATTTGGACCTGGTCTCCTCTTGTAGTCTTGCACTCTGTCATTCAGTCCCACCAACAGCAGCAATGAAGGCTCATACGTGGTGCAGCTGGTGATGGAGGACTTTCCCAGACAGACCATCACACTGACTCACACCAACGGGGCGCAGACGACCAGAACTGTCAATGATGCTCTCAGCAATATTCCAGTCCAGTTTGTTGTGACAGGTACAAGTCCATGTCAGCTGTCCGGCTGACCTGCAGTGAGTGAAAACACTGTGTCTGATTTTGGATCACTAATGTGAAATGTTGCTACACCTCTGCCTTGTATGAGACTTGAACCCCACAGCCAAGTAGGTGAAAGCCTGGGGTAAGGCTACAATCATCCTCTCCCACCTCCATTTGTGGACTTTGTCAGTCTTTGTGTTACCATACCTAAATGATTGTTAATGTTGAAGTCACACCTCAGACTAGCTGCATTGACACAGCTGTCAGGGTAGCTAACAGGCTGGATCCCAGAGCAGTCACAAACAGGGCCACAGAGAGAAATAGTCCATAAACAAGGTCGGTACACAAAAGGGCAGTCACCGAGGCAGCAGTACAGAAGCTTGACCAAAGCAGTGTTGTAGTCCGGGCAAGGGTTTGGTGACCAGAGGAATCAGTCCACAAGGCGAGGGTACAGATAAGGGGCATGGCGAGTAAACCACAGTCAACAGGAACTAACCCGAGAGATAGAACCTGAATCCAAGCCAAAGTCCAAAACCAGGAAAACAGTCCACAGGGGCAGAGGTACTGATAGGAAGCAGGCAAGCAATCCAAAACAAGGTCCAAAGCCTTAATACACAAGGGTAAGTAATCCCAGAAAACACTGGAAAGCAAAGGAAACTCCGCAAGGTGATCTGGCATAGGTAAGTGTTCCGCAGAGTTTTTAAGAAGTCACAGACTCCCGGAGGATCATGGGAAAATCCAGGCACAGCTAGAGAGTGGTGGCAGGAATTGCCCTGCAGTGGAAGCGAAACTGAAAGTCGCCTGTACCTCCGGTGATCAATGTCCGGGGCGAGTTCTAACAGCTGCTTCTCTGATTTGTTGTAGTGGACGCTGCAGTGCCATTCTGCACAGAAGGACTTTACCTGCCCAGGTTCCTGCCTCCAACTCCAGCCAATGGAGCTCAGCTGTTCACTGCTGTCAACCAGACCCTGGAAATCAGCATCTCTGCCGAGGCCAACAACTCCCAGTAAGTGAATTGTTGGTGAGGAAAACACATTCTAAAGAATTTACTTCAAATGACTTCACATGAGTTTTTCTTCTGTGTTCTTTAAAGGATCGGTGATCTGCTGTTCAGCAGACCATACAATATGATCCAGACTACGTTAGGAAACGGACGCTTCAGCCTGAGGTGGACACCACCTCCGATCTCAGAGGGAGTAAGCCACTCCATCTGTTTTGCTGTTCTAACCAGGTTGGTATTTTGTCCCACTAATGACCTCTTTAAACTCATGAAGTAATGACAGTGCTTTGATCCTAATTTTAAATCTGACTGTTAGCGTGCTCTAACAAACACACTGTGTGGATTTATCTCCACAGCGGGACGAATTACCAGTCTGAGCTTCGATGTGTCACTGTGAGCGTCGGAATCAGTGAGTGAAGTTTGATCCTTGTTGGTTTTGTTTGTTTCGCTAAGATTAACAAATGTAACCTGTTTTTACAGCAACTACAACAACAACTCTGCCACCACCCACAACAACCACACCAGCACCAACTACAACAACCACACCAGCACCAACTACAACCACACCAGCACCAACCACAACAACCACACCAGCACCAACCACAACAACCACACCCGCACCAACCACACCAACCACACCAACACCAACTACAACACCATCTGTCTCTGTCTCAAGTGAGTGATGTCATGTTTATTAACTGGTCTCCTGTCTTCCTGCATTAAGACCTTGATGAATGGCATGAATGAATTTCAGAAAGTTTCAGCAGCTGCGTCGTAACACCGACTCATTCTGCTTCTAGGTGTTGTATTTCTGGCGATGAGGGTCTCCACTTCATCACCGTTGTCAGCAGCTGATATGGACGTGATCATACAACAGGTGAGTCTCCTATTATTTAAATTAAAACACTACAACTTAGCATCACATGCTAACCAGCATCCACTTCCACTTCTGCTAAAATCTTGATACGTGTGCAGATAAACTGTGATCTGATGTTTGTGCTCACAAACTACTTGGCCTCAGTTACGTGACATCACATATAACCAGCCCTGATGTTTCCTACAGACACACTTTAGTTTCATTATGATGTCAGTATCAGCCTCTCAGCTTCATGTTGTGTTTTCTTCTCCAGCTCAAAGATAAACTGGTGCAACAAGGGCTGCCACCAGACATTGCTCTGAGAATCCTGAACATTGACGCTCTGCCATAAGTTACAACAACAGCGCCCTCTGGTGGCTGATCATGTAAAGGGAAAGGTGTGGTTTCTGCCTGTTTTGTTTGTGGAGATAATGAGATAATAATCTTCCTCCTTTCTGTGGAATGAGCTTGATGATCATTTTAAAACAAGCAGCTCTTTGTTTAAAAAATCTCTAAAACATAAGTTAATTAACGCCTACAAGGAAATGTAAAAGGGAAATTTAAAGGTAAACTATAAAAAATTAATAGCACTGCTATGTGATTTAAATGAGTGAAATCTTAGTTTGGCTGACATTTTGGGTGAATATAGGGAATTTAAGGATAGGCAAACATAAGCTAGGTGCTTCAGCCTATTCCCTTCTTTGGTTTTGATTTGTGTAATTGTATGGTGTTGTATAAACCAAAGTTAAAATTATTCATAATCATAATTAAAGATTTTATAACCTGAACAAATAAACATGTTGAAAGCTCCACTCTGATTGGTCAGGCATTCATTGCTGCTTTCTTGCTGTTATGTACATTTGTATAGGAAGACACTACAAAAAGTGCATCATTCTGCATAATAACGGTCATGGGGGATCGACCTCAGAAGCTGCTCAGACCAGTTTTGTTTCAGTGGTTTTTATCTGTATGAGGAACAGAGGAGGAACAAAGTCTCATCTTTCACAGATTGATTTTTTAAAGGAAAGAACTTTCACTTCTGAATTTTTTCTAAATGATCTGACAGCAAATAATGTGACAACTTTAGCTGATAGCTGGCAGGAACAACAGGAAGGTCATGAGCGTCATAGGTAGACAGTTTTCTGGGTTGTAACACGTCCAGTAGCTGAGAGGAGAGAAGAGGCTTTGAATAAACGCTGATTAAAGCAAAAACAAACAAGTAAAACCAAGCAGCAACTTTTAAGGACATGCCACAAACTGCAGTTCCTCAACTGGCCACTTGAGACTGACTCCAAAAGACTTCAGAGTTCTTTGACATGGAGAGCAGCACTTGATTAGGGCCCTATGATTTCTGTGATCATAGGATTTTGGACAGAATTACGGAATTGGCCGATTAAAACGGAATTTATATTTTAACACGGAATTTGACATAATTTGACTGTAGTGCTGTTTTCGCGTGTAAGAGGAACGTATGTCTGGGGAAAACTGCACGGAGGGAAGCTAATCCAGGTGGCACAAGAAGCCCCTTTCACAGACTGAGCCCCTCCCCTTTCAAAACACAGTAACCATGGCGAAGCGGCTGCATACAGCTCGGCCTTCTGCATCGGAAAAACTGTAAAACTCTGTGCCCCTCAGTACAGAGCCGAGCAGTTCCTGAACGACTTCTGTGCGCCACGTGAACTGTTGTTTTACAGATTCTGTCAACACTCTGTCGACTGGAAACCTAAAGATACTAATAACTACTGGAGAGGCCTGAGTGCAAAGCTCCTCACAGACAGACAGTGATGTCAATCATGTGTTTCAGTGGTGATGTCTCTGGTCAGAACCAGAATTCCTTTATTTATCCCTGAGGGGAAATTATTTAAGATTAAGATTTGTCCCACAGTTACAGTAACAGCACAGACACAGTAGAATTAAAAGTAGGACAAAATAAATAAATACATAAAAATAATATACAGTATAAAGTAAAACTACCAATAAAGATACAAGAGAATTAAAATAAGAACAGTCCTTTATTTAAAGCCAGGAGGGCAAAACAATACAAAACTAAAAATCACACTCGTCGTGGTCAAAGGGAGAGTCCAAAATAACCTAACCAAAAATCACACCTTGCGTGGTAAAACAAAAACATAACATGAACAAAGAAATTACCCGGAGCGAAGCATGGCATGGCATGGCATGGCAAGGACGAGACATGGAGTGACACAAAGCCCACACAGACGAGACGAACTAGCAAGGACAAAGGGGAAGACACAGACTATATACAAAGGGACCAGGGAAGACAACGAGGCACAGGTGACACACATGAGGGCAGGGCTGGTAATCAACAAGGAGGGAAAACACAGGAAGCAAAACTCAAGACAATACACAGGGAGGACAGGACTACCAAAGTAAAACAGGAAACACAAGACAAGACTAGACAACTAAACACAAACCCAGGGAAACAAAACACCAGAACTACAGGAAAATAACAATAACTAAGCACAGATTAAACTAAAAACCCAAAACAAGGACATCCAAAACCATAAATAACACCAAGTCGTGACAATTTCTCCAAAATTAAAATGGAAAAAACGGAATTTGGGAAAAAATAAAACGGATTTTATAGGGCCCTACTTAATGAACTCCATCAGCTGACAGGTCTCTGAGTTTCCTCATACCACATCTACTTCCTGCTTCATGGTTCAATCAAAACTCAGCAGAGACACCAGCAGCAAACAGAAGCTCTGATCTGCTGTCTGAATGCTGACGGAGCTGCTGTCATGAGGGGGATTTCAGGGCTGCTGCTGCTCCTGCTGCTGCCGGTCTGCAGCTCCCAGGGTGACTACATGGGGACAGTGCTGACCTACACCCCCAAAAACACAAATGCAGATGGAACTATATCGGTATGTATGGATTATCTTTGGAAAATCTGGTCTAGCTGAGATCTGTGAGGTGTGTGTGTGTGTGTATTCTGTGATATAATAACTTTTTTACATTATAATCTCAAAGAACACACATTTATGACTTTAACCCCAGGTGTTCTCAATTTTGTCTGCAGGTGGTTTTTCAGTCCAACCGGAACTTTCGCTTGTGTAACAATACTGTATGGATGCCCTGTGTTAACTGTACGGTTGTGGGGTCATTCTACTTTTATTCAGTCTACTCCAGCATCGACTTCTGTCAGATTGAAATAACATTGATCATCCCTTATTCCCGTGGCTCTGTGTTTCAGCACGAGTGAGTTTTTGTCTACACTAGTGTTTTATTTATTGAGGTACTTGTGTTGGTTCTGTGTGTCGTCATGTGTGAAGCCCTGAAATGCTGCTCATTGATCAAAAGGGAAGACATCCAACTGGATGATCTGCATCACTAGCATGGTTGTTATGTTACTCTGGTTAAGCCACAATGCAGAACTGAATGCTGACTGTATCCTTTCATACAGCAGACAGAAGTCAGATGTTAGTGGGTTTTTGTGCTGTGTGGAAAGGACTACAAAGCTACTTCACGACCTGAAAGAATGTTGACTCTCAAACTACTATAACTACAGTGGGAGTTTTTCTTTCTGTGCTGCTCTGTGCTGTCATGCAACAACCAGGAAAGAGGAAGTATTTTTAATTAAAGGTGGTGATGGATGTGAGCTTGTTCACTCAAACTGTGAATCAAATCAAATCCACAGAGCCAGAATCTGAATGTGTGTTTAGAACTGTCCTGTGTGTGTTGAAAGGTGGAGCGAAAACACCTGGATCAGTAACATACATAATGTCACATCAGAGAAATCCCTGACCCACGTGGACCTGAGGAACCGGTCTGACACTGGGCGCGCCAACACCTCACCACAGACCAACATCCTGCCAGAAGTGAGGTGAGTTTACAGCAACAACAAACACATGATGATTCATGAAAACATCACAATCCACATGTTCATTCACTCTAGTGAAGGTGATGAGGTGAAGGTAGCATGACACATGGAAGAAGGATCGCAGCTGGAACAATCATGTTTGACATGTAATCAATTTTATACCAACACTGAGAGACATAGCTGTGCTAACATGCTAACATTAGCTAATGAGGATTAAGAGATAAGATAAAACTTTATTAATCCCAAAGGGAGAGACGTGTTGTTACAAATACTGAGGAGTTTCCTATGTATTCTCCTCCCCATTACCTCCACCACAGACTCTAGCTCAACTCCCAGGACCGAGCCAGCCTTCCTAATGAGCTTGTTGAGTCTGTTAGTCTGTCAGCTAAAGCTGCTCATCAAGAAATAATTGGACGAATTGGGTCCTCAAGAGCAGATTTAAGGTGTTGGTTTCTTCAGCACAACAACACAATAACTCCCATTTTACCCAGTGGCCACATGAGGAACTGCATTTTTTTTCACTTTGTTGGCTTGTTTTTTTTTTCTTTTTTAGCTCTGGACGCTTCCATCAAGATGGCACTGCCTTTAGAGCAAGCAGGAATGTTTGCAATCAAAATCATCAGTTAAATGTGGACATAATTTACTAAAACAGTTTGACCAAAATGTCTGAGGATTCACCAGAACCCCCCTTCTGTGTCTCTATCAGAGTGCCTTCAAACTGTCAGAGGGATTTCAGGTTGTTGGCGTTTGACCCTGACGGAGACGAGGTTAAGTGCAGATATGCACTCTCATCACAGTCAGAGTGTGACGATTGCACACAGCCGTCTGTCCTCAGCCTCTCATCATCAGTGAGTAACCAACACCTGCTTACTTTGGCATGTAGTTACACCTCAGATTAACACAGATTACTCATTTGGACCTGGTCTCCTCTTGTAGTCTTGCACTCTGTCATTCAGTCCCACCAGCAGCAGCAATGAAGGCTCATACGTGGTGCAGCTGGTGATGGAGGACTTTCCCAGACAGACCATCACACTGACTCACACCAACGGGGCGCAGACGACCAGAACTGTCAATGATGCTATCAGCAATATTCCAGTCCAGTTTGTTGTGACAGGTACAAGTCCATGTCAGCTGTCCGGCTGACCTGCAGTGAGTGAAAACACTGTGTCTGATTTTGGATCACTAATGTGAAATGTTGCTACACCTCTGCCTTGTATGAGACTTGAACCCCACAGCCAAGTAGGTGAAAGCCTGGGGTAAGGCTACAATCATCCTCTCTCACCTCCATTTGTGGACTTTGTCAGTCTTTGTGTTACCATACCTAAATGATTGTTGATGTTGAAGTCACACCTCGGAGGGTAGCTAAGACCCCATTCACACTGGAAAATGAATCTGGCTAGAGTGGGATTCGGGCCGTATCTGAATAGTATTTTTCTGAGTCTGAACAACATGAATTGGGATATATCCGGATTGGCTTACATCTGGCTCAGGTCTAAACGCAACTGCAGCTAGCGAATCCTGCTAGTGACGAGACACTTCCGGTTCACGGGGACGCGTACAAAAGCCGTATGTAAACAACCGTCAAACTACAACAGCTTTGCCCCGAGTTAATTTTCCACAGGGCTACAAAGGAATAAACTGTTTTTTGAACTGGAAAAAAGATATAACAAATAAGAATGAGCGACAAGGGAAAAAAAAACCCACGGTGTATGCACACACGGTGTCGTCCGGGCAAGGGTTTGGTGACCAGAGGAATCAGTCCACGAGGCGAGGGTACAGATAAGGGGCATGGCGAGAGATAGCTAAATCCAGTCAAAGTCCAAAACCAGGAAAACAGTGCACAGGAGCAGAAATACCGACAGGGAGTAGGAAAGCAATCCAAAACGAGGTCCAAAGGGGATAATACACAAGGGTGAGTAATCCAAGAAAACACTGGAACGCAAGTGAAACTCCGCAAGGTGATCTGGCAAAGATAAGTGGTCTGCAGGGTGTTTAAGAAGTCACAGACTCCCAGAGGATCATGGGAAAATCCGGGCATGGCTAGAGAGCGGTGGCAGGACTCGCCCCACAGCGGAAGCGAAAGAGAAACTGGAAGGGGTGAGTCCTAACAGCTGCTTCTCTGATTTGTTGTAGTGGACGCTGCAGCGCCATCCTGCACAGAAGGACTTTACCTGCCCAGGTTCCTGCCTCCAACTCCAGCCAATGGAGCTCAGCTGTTCACTGCTGTCAACCAGACCCTGGAAATCAGCATCTCTGCCGAGGCCAACAACTCCCAGTAAGTGAATTGTTGGCAAGGAAAATACATTCTAAAGAATTTACTTCACACGACAGGTAGACACCTGAGACAGTTTTAGTTCTTTAGGTAATTCATTCAGGAATCTGATCTCTCCTGTTCTGTTGTGTAAGCGCAGTCAGCACATAGAGCCAGACAAAGAGATGAATCACCACTTTTGCACTCTTACTGCATTGTGCCTTCATTTTGTGCCTTGTATTTTGTGTGTGCCTCATTGTAGGTACATTTTTTTACACTTTATATTTATCTTTAGTTTTTAGTTATATGTTATATGTTGCGGAGTGAAGAGTAACGCAATTTGGATTCTCTGTATCTGTAATTCTCTGTCCAGCACATATAGCAGATTTGACAATAAAGCTGACTTTGACTTTGACCAAGAACAGGAACATTCAAAGTTAGAAGACAACCGATAGGACCTCCGCAAAAATCTGAGCAGTGAATGAAACAAACTAAAGGACAGACGTGAACCAAAATTCCAGTGAAAGGGGGGACATTGCTGCTGCATTAGGTGAAAACAACTCTGTCAACACTGTGTGGGGACATTTTGAAATCCTGAGTTTTTCTTCCGTGTACTTTAAAGGATCAGTGATCTGCTGTTAAGCAGACTGTACAATGTGACCCAGACTACGTTAGGAAACGGAAGCTTCAGCCTGATCTGGACACCATCTGGGATCTCAGAGGGAGTAAGCCACTCCATCTGTTTTGCTGTTCAAACCAGGTTGGTATTTTGTCCCACTAATGACCTCTTTAAACACATGAAGTAATGGCAGTGCTTTGATTCTAACTTTAAATCTGACTGTTAGCGTGCTCTAACAAACACACTGTGTGGATTTATCTCCACAGCGGGACGAAGTACCACTCTGAGCTTCGATGTGTCACTGTGAGCGTCGGAATCAGTGAGTGAAGTTTGATCCTTGTTGGTTTTGTTTGTTTCGCTAAGATTGACAAATGTAACCTGTTTTTACAGCAACTACAACAACAACGCTGCCACCACCCACAACAACCACACCAGCACCAACTACAACAACCACACCAGCACCAACTACAACACCATCTGTCTCTGACTCAAGTGAGTGATGTCATGTTTATTAACTGGTCTCCTGTCTTCCTGCATTAAGACCTTGATGAATGGCATGAATGAATTTCAGAAAGTTTCAGCAGCTTCCTGCGTCGTAACACCGACTCATTCTGCTTCTAGTTGTTGTATTTCTGGCGATGAGGATCTCCACTTCATCACCATTGTCAGCAGCTGATATGGACGTGATCATACAACAGGTGAGTCTCCTATTAAAACACTACAACTTAGCATCACATGCTAACCAGCATCCACTTCCACTTCTGCTAAAATCTCAGCACATGTGCAGATAAACTGTGATCTGATGTTTGTGTTCACAAACTACTTGTCCTCAGTTACGTGACATCACATATAACCAGCCCTGATGTTTCCTACAGACACACTTTAGTTTCATTATGATGTCAGTATCAGCCTCTCAGCTTCATGTTGTGTTTTCTTCTCCAGCTCAAAGATAAACTGGTGCAACAAGGGCTGCCACCAGACATTGCTCTGAGCCTCCTGAACAGTGACGCCACACCATAAGTTACAACAACAGTGCCCTCTGGTGGCTGATCATATAAAGTCAAGTCAAAGTCAAGTCAAAGTCAGCTTTATTGTCAAATCTGCTATATGTGCTGGACATACAGAGACTCAAAATTGCGTTACTCTAAAGGGAAAGGTGTGGTTTCTGCCCGTTTTGTTTGTGGAGATAATGAGATAATAATCTTCCTCCTTTCTGTGGAATGAGCTTGATGATCATTTTAAAACAAGCAGTTCTTTGTTAACGTTTAAAAAATCTTAATTAACGACTACAAGGAAATTTAAAGGTAAACTATGTAAAAATTAATTAGTCTAATTTACTCAAATCTTAGTTTGGCTGACATTTTGGGTGTATAAGGGGAATTTAAGGATAGGCAAACATAAGCTAGGTGCTTCAGCCTATTCCCATCTTTGTGTAATTGTGTGGTGTTGTATAAAACCAAAATTGAAATTATTCATATCATAATTAAAGATTTAATAACCTGAACAAATAAACATGTTGAAAACTGCACTCTGATTGGTCAGACATTCATTGTTGCTTTCTTGCTGTTTGGGTTTTTATGTACCTAGTAATGTGACAACCATCCAACCATCAACAACACCACCTGCACAGACCGTTGATACAACAACATTATCAACTCAACATCGAGCAGGAAAAGCACGTTTACCATTCCGTTAACAGTGACTACAGCCAACACAACAACAACATCTGCGCCACCTACAACATCTCCAATTATAATCACCATAACTACACCGGACACAACAACACCAGGTAGAACGCCTGTTCCCACGCCAACTATGCAGATTACAACTGCTGCTCCAACAACAACCACTGCTGCTACAACAACTACTACTGACTAACAGTCTCGGTGCGCCAAATTGACCATCAAATTAATGGCCATTAACATGTGTCAACCATATTTGTATTATTATTCTATGAAACATACTGATAGACAGGCGTGGTCATAATTCCTGGCCTGCTGACACATGATCCTCATTCCAGAACATTTCCTTGTTTGATATAGGGCTAATCCTTCATGTGGGAGGGGTGGCATGTAAGTGTAGAGCTCTGAGCACAGACAGATGCTTTCATCATGCCACGCTCACTGCTGCTGCTGCTGCAGGTCTGCAGCGCTCAGGCTTCTCATTTTTATGGCACTTTGATGACCTACTACCCAAAGGAAACTAACGCAGACGGATCAGTCAGGGTGCGTACAGCTTCTTTCTTAATGGTGTTCCATCTCGATGAGGCTTACTGTGTGTTTCTTTCTCGGAATAAAACAGGTGGTTCTACGGCAAAAGCTGAACGTCCACACTTGTACTTTTGATACGTGGCGATGTCTCAGTGGGAACTGTGGGACCGAGCAGAGCAGAGTGCAGAACAATGTGGAGATAGAAACCAGTGAGTGGTGTCAGACGGAGGACATCTCAACCCGCCTGCTCTCCTCTAACGCTCCCTTTCAGCTGCAGTGAGTTCATTGTAAATCTACAAAAACAGCACGTTTGCTCATGAGTTTGTGGCTTAAGAGTGGCCCGCTGTTCTCATGTTCTCAAACATGTTTGGGAGACATTTGGGAGACCCAGAGGTGAGCTGTCCCCTGCGCCCCCTCCCCTCCTCACACAGCTTCTGTGTACGGCACCTTCTCAGCAAGCAGGGGGCGCTAATTTGCCAATTCTCCACACAGTGATATGATTGATAATATAATACAGAAAACTGCTTAGACGTGCAGATGATTTTTTTCCCAACTGCTTGTGCCGCCTGCCCGGTTCACCCGTGCCCAAAACCGCCACTGCTCTTAAGTATGCATTAATTAACAATATATATACATAGGTTAGGTTTCAGTGAAAAATTAAAAAACACTTTGTATGTGCAAGAATTCACTGCAGGCGACAGGTACACACCTGAGGTATTTATCACCTCTTATAGGTGACAAAGTCAGGAATCTGGTCTCTCCTGTTCTATTGTGCAACCAAAGCAAGCAAATGCCTGAGGTTTGATGAATCAGTTCAACACAAATTCAACATATACTAACTGACACATGAACAAATTCATCACGAATAACAGGAGGCGTTCAAGTCCAGGAGAAAATCATTATGTTCTCAGGCTAAAATCTGTCAGACCTTCATTAACTTTTAAGAATGTGCCACAAACTGCAGTTCCTCTAATGGCCACTTGAAACTGACTTCAAAAGACTTCACTGTTCTTTGGCATGTAGAGCTGCACTTCATGAATTCCATCAGCTGTCAGGTCTCTGAGTTTCGTCATACCACATCTACTTCCTGCTTCATGGTTCAATCAAAACTCAGCAGAGACACCAGCAGCAAACAGAAGAACTGATCTGCTGTCTGAATTCTGACGGAGCTGCTGTCATGAGGGGGATTTCAGGGCTGCTGCTGCTCCTGCTGCTGCCGGTCTGCAGCTCCCAGAGTAACTACATGGGGACAGTGATAACCTATAACCCCAAAAACCCAAATGCAGATGGATCTATATCGGTATGTATGGATTATCTCTCGAAAATCTGGTCTAGCTAAGATCTGTGAGGTGTGTGTGTGTGTGTATTCTGTGATATAATAACTTTTTTACATTATAATCTCAAAGAACACACATTTATGACTTTAACCCCAGGTGTTCTCAATTTTGTCTCTGCAGGTGGTTCATCAATTCAACTGGAACTATCGCTGGTGTTTCACTGACGGATATTGGCCCTGTATTAACTGTACCTTTGTGCAGGGGCCAGACCACTTTCGTTCAGTCTACATCGGCACCGACTTCTGTCAGTTTAAAGAAACCTTTAGCACCCTTTATTCTAGCTCCTTTGGGATTCAGAACGGGTGAGTTTTTGTCTACACTAGTGTTTTATTTATTGAGGTACTTGTGTTGGTTCTGTGTGTCGTCATGTGTGAAGCCCTGAAATGTTGCTCATTGATCAAAAGTGAAGACATCCAACTGGATGATCTGCATCACTAGCATGGTTGTTATGTTACTCTGGTTAAGCCACAATGCAGAACTGAATGCTGATTGTATCCTTTCATACAGCAGACAGAAGTCAGATGTTAGTGGGTTTTTGTGCTGTGTGGAAAGGACTACAAAGCTACTTCACGACCTGAAAGAATGTTGACTCTCAAACTACTATAACTACAGTGGGAGTTTTTCTTTCTGTGCTGCTCTGTGCTGTCATGCAACAACCAGGAAAGAGGGAGTATTTTATATATATATATATATATATATATATATATATATATATATATATATATATATATATATATATTTATATTAAATAAAACTAGTGATGGATGTGAGCTTGTTCGCTCAAACTGAAACAAATCAAATCCACAGAGAAAGAATCTGAATGTGTGTTTAGAACTGTCCTGTGTGTGTTGAAAGGTATGTGGGATACGCCTGGATCAGTAACATCAATAACGTCACAGATGGGACAGCCTGGATCAACGTGGACCTGAGGAACCGGTCTGACACTGGGCGCGCCAACACCCCACCTCAGACCAACATCCTTCCAGAAGTGAGGTGAGTTTACAGCAACAACAAACACATGATGATTCGTGAAAATGTCACAATTCACATGTTCATTCACTCTAGTGAAGGTGATGAGGTGAAGGTAGCATGACACACGGAAGAAGGATCGCAGCTGGAACAATCATGTTTGACATGTAATCAGATTCATACCAACACTGAAAGACATAGCTGTGCTAACATGCTAACATTAGCTAATGGTGATTAGCTAAAGCTGACTTAAATTTGTATGGTTTTGGTCATCAAGAAAAACAGGAGCAGATTTAAAGTGTTGGTTTCTTCAGCACAACACAATAACTCCCATTTTACCCAGTGGCCACTTGAGGAACTGCATTTTTTTCACTGCATTTTTTTAGCTCTGGATGCTTCCATCATGATGGCACTACCTTTAGAGCAAGCAGGAATGTTTGCAATCCAACCCATCTTTTAAATGTGGACATAATTTACTAAAACAGTGTTACGGCTAGGCCTGTCACGATAACAAATTTTGTTAGGCGATTAATTGCCAAGAGAAATTATTGCGATAAGCGATAATATTGTCGTTTTGAGACCATGTTCAACTAATATAATGATAACGACATACAATGTATACCCTTCAAAGATCCATAAACTTTAATTTCTAAAGAACATTTAACACTGGAAAGGCCCCCAATCATCAACATTATTGTTATTAATGATATTAATATTAATGTTGATATTAATATTATTATTATGAGTAGAGGTAGGACTATTACCATAGTTTATCTGAGCATAGTCAATGGAGTTAAGTCAAACCAACTAGCACGTCATGAGCAACAGAGCCAAACAACACGCACTCTCTACCTGCTGGTGGGAGTGGGCTCACCTGTACGCACATGTGTCTGCATGTGTGTTTGTGTGCGCACGCGTTTGCGTGTGTATGCGCATCAGGCCGCTGCAGACAGCTGCAGTGAATTTTAAAAACGCCACCATGTAGACAGAAACACATAAAATAAACTGATAGCAGAGATGGCACAAGAGGACTGGACAAGAGAACTAATGGGTGCGCTGCCGCGAGTGCCGCCAGTAAGAAGGCAGAGAACTTGTACAACGCTCAGGACTCTCTCTGATCATGTTGTATACATATGCATGTTTAGTCTCGTGGTGAATTGTGTCGAAGTGTTGAACCGGTGTTGTGCATCTTCACAGCTCTCTGTGTTGCTGTAACCAGCGCCCGCAGCACTGTGACGTACCATGGTGACGCAGAGAGCGAGCTGACATTGGTCTGCTCAGAACATCCCATAAACTTTACACAATGAGTTAAAAAACAAGAACTACCTGTTGATTTCACATATTTTAAGACAGAAGCTGCGGGCCATATAAAGTTTGACGGCCGGACTTTGCACACTTTATACACTACGATGCACCGGAGTGATGCCATTTGTCATCCAGTCTCTTTGGCAGGGAAAGAGAGAGGAAAACAAACGAGCGTGCAAATGTCATTTATCACGGCCGAAAAACTTATCAAGGAATTAATTGATTTATTGCTTATCATGACAGGCCTATTTATGGCCCCTGAGGTCTGTATGTGTGTGAGTGACGTTGTGGGTGTGTGTGTGCAAGAAACTGTCAGTTAAGCATGTAGGCTGCCTAGTAGCGTATGCATGTAGGAGTAACTTCTATGGAAATGTGGCAACGCCAGAGCTTCTACAAGAGTGGCTGGTCGTAAGCTTCATACACCAATCAACCGACCGCCTTTCTACAAATCCCGTACCAAACATGACCTTGACTAAAACCGCTGGAAAGAACGGTTGTGTGTGTCTGCAGCTCTCCCCATCGTAACAATTCCTGTGTTACGATGACCGCATGTGTTACGATTAGTGCTAACTCTTGAAAACCGTGAATATAACTTTGTTTACAAAAGTTACTTTTGTATACCATTTATAACCTAACTTCTGTGTCTCTATCAGAGTGCCTTCAAACTGTCAGAGGGATTTCAGGTTGTTGGCGTTTGACCCTGACGGAGACGACGTTAAATGCAGATATGGACTCTCATCACAGTCGGAGTGTTACCAATGCACACCGGTATCTGTCCTCAGCCTCTCATCATCCGTGAGTAACCAACACCTGCTCACTTTGGCATGTAGTTACACCTCAGATTAACACAGATTACTCATTTGGACCTGGTCTCCTCTTGTAGTCTTGCACTCTGTCATTCAGTCCCACCAGCAGCAGCAATGAAGGCTCATACGTGGTGCAGCTGGTGATGGAGGACTTTCCCAGACAGACCATCACACTGACTGATACCAACGGGACGCAGACGACCAGAACTGTCAATGATGCTCTCAGCAAAATTCCAGTCCAGTTTGTTGTGACAGGTACAAGTCCATGTCAGCTGTCCGGCTGACCTGCAGTGAGTGAAAACACTGTGTCTGATTTTGGATCACTAATGTGAAATGTTGCTACACCTCTGCCTTGTATGAGACTTGAACCCCACAGCCAAGTAGGTGAAAGCCTGGAGTAAGGCTACAATCATCCTCTCCCACCTCCATTTGTGGACTTTGTCAATCTTTGTGTTACCATACCTAAATTATTGTTAATGTTGAAGTCACACCTCGGACTAGCTGCATTGGCACAGCTGTCAGGGTAGCTAACAGGCTGGATCCCAGAGCAGTCACAAACAGGGCCACAGAGTGAAATAGTCCGTAAACAAGGTCGGTACACAAAAGGGCAGTCACCGAGGCAACAGTACAGAAGCTTGACCAAAGCAGTGTCATAGTCCAGACAAGGGTTTGGTAACCAGAGGAATCAGTCCCCAAGGTGAGGGTACAGACAAGGGGCATGGGGAGCAAACTGTCAACAGGAACTAACCCGAGAGATAGAACCTGAATCCAAGCCAAAACCAGGAAAACGGTCCACAGGGGCAGAGGTACCGACTGGTGATCCTCTGGTGATCAATGTCCGGGGCGACTTCTAACAACAGCTGCTTCTCTGATTTGTTGTAGTGGATGCTGCAGCGCCATCCTGCACAGAAGGACTTTACCTGCCCAGGTTCCTGCCTCCAACTCCAGCCAATGGAGCTCAGCTGTTCACTGCTGTCAACCAGACCCTGGAAATCAGCATCTCTGCCGAGGCCAACAACTCCCAGTAAGTGAATTGTTGGTGAGGAAAATTTACTTCACACGACAGGTAGACACCTGAGACAGTTTTAGTTTTTCAAGTAATTCGTTCAGGAATCTGATCTCTCCTGTTCTGTGGTGTAAGCGCAGTCAGCACATAGAGCCAGACAAAGAGATGAATCACCAAGAACAGGAACATTCAAAGTTAGAAGAAAACTGATATGATCTCAGCAAAAATCTGAGCAGTGAATGAAACAAACTAAAGGACAGACGTGAACCAGAATTCCAGTGAAAGGGGGGACATTGCTGCTGCATTGTGGGTAAACAACTCTTTTTCTCAACACTGTGTGGGGACATTTTGAGTTTTGCTTCCGTGTACTTTAAAGGATCGGTGATCTGCTGTTCAGCAAACAGTACAATATGATCCAGACTACGTTAGGAAACGGAAGCTTCAGCCTGAGGTTTACGCCGTCTGGGATCTCAGAGGGAGTAAGCCACTCCATCTGTTTTGCTGTTCAAACCAGGTTGGTATTTTGTCCCACTAATGACCTCTTTAAACACTTGAAGTAATGACAGTGCTTTGATCCTAACTTTAAATCTGACTGTTAGCGTGCTCTAACAAACACACTGTGTGGATTTATCTCCACAGCGGGACGAAGTACCACTCTGAGCTTCGATGTGTCACTGTGAGCGTCGGAATCAGTGAGTAAAGTTTGATCCTTAGTTTTGTTTGTTTCGCTAAGATTGACAAATGTAACCTGTTTTTACAGCAAATACAACAACAACGCTGCCACCAACAACTACAACCACACCAGCACCAACTACAACACCATCTGTCTCTGTCTCAAGTGAGTGATGTCATGTTTATTAACTGGTCTCCTGTCTTCCTGCATTAAGACCTTGATGAATGGCATGAATGAATTTCAGAAAGTTTCAGCAGCTTCCTGCGTCGTAACACCGACTCATTCTGCTTCTAGGTGTTGTATTTCTGGCGATGAGGATCTCCACTTCATCACCGTTGTCAGCAGCTGATACGGACGTGATCATACAACAGGTGAGTCTCCTATTGTTTAAATTAAAACACTACAACTTAGCATCACATGCTAACCAGCATCCACTTCCACTTCTGCTAAAATCTTGATACATGTGCAGATAAACTGTGATCTGATGTTTGTGTTCTCAAACTACTTGTCCTCAGTTACGTGACATCACATATAACCAGCCCTGATGTTTCCTACAGACACACTTTAGTTTCATTATGATGTCAGTATCAGCCTCTCAGCTTCATGTTGTGTTTTCTTCTGCAGCTCAAAGATAAACTGGTGCAACAAGGGCTGCCCCCAGACATTGCTCTGAGAATCCTGAACATTGACGCTCTGCCATAAGTTACAACAACAGCGCCCTCTGGTGGCTGATCATGTAAAGGGAAAGGTGTGGTTTCTGCCTGTTTTTGTTTGTGGAGATATTGAGATAATAATCTTCCTCCTTTCTGTGGAATGAGCTTGATGATAATTTTAAAACAAGCAGCTCTTTGTTAAAGTTTAAAAAAATCTTAAGTTAATAAACGACTACAAGGAAATGTAAAAGGAAAATTTGAAGGTAAACTATGTAATCTCCCTGTCGACTGGTCGATTTATTAGTCAACACGTTCTGGCTCGACCAAAATTCTGATTGGTAGACTTTTGTAGTGTGTAGATTTATCAGGAAGAATGTAGGAAGAAAAGTGCTAATGGGGGTGTTTTCAGCGCACCCGTTTCACAGGTAACAGTCGATCTTTGAACACCCCCCTTGTTTTCACTACTTTGGTTTAGCCCGACCCACTAGAGACAGATTGACTGAAGAGTACCAGACCCGGTGGTTTGCTGAATATTTATTTAGTTTTGACATGTAAGTCAGTCCTCCTCTATCATGTCAGAGACATCTGCAGTGCAAATGACCACACTGGATGTCATTCAGTGAAGCTGCTCAGACTCGACAGACTCAAGTGTGTAATTAATTTCAGCACAAAATAATCAGGTCAAAACAATTTAATAATAAGCAAATTAACTAGTAGTCTTTGTAGTCTTTTTAGTAGATTCTTAGTCTAAATTTAAGGGTTTCAGTCGACAAAGGCTTTCTTTGGTTGATTACAGCCCTAGTAAAAATTAATAGTACTGCTATGTGATTTAAATGACTGAAATCTGGCTTGTTTGGCTGACATTTTGGGTGAATATAGGGAATTTAAGGATAGGCAAACATAAGCTAGGTGCTTCAGCCTATTGCCTTCTTTGGTTTTGATTTGTGTAATGGTATTGTGTAATTGTATAATGTTGTATAAATTAATTAAATTAATTAATTAAAGATTTAATAACCTGAATGAATAAACATGTTGAAAGCTCCACTCTGATTGGTCAGGCATTCATTGCTGCTTTCTTGTTTTTGCTTTTTTTCCGTATTTTTCGCGACCATAAGGCGCACCGCATTATAAGGGGCAGTGTCAGTTACGGGGTCTATTTCTGTCCTCAGCACATACACAAGGTGCACCGTATTATAAGACGCATGCTACGCTAAAACATACCAGTACGTAAATAAAAAGGTAACGGGACAAAAACATTGAGTTAAGGCGAACTTTATTACAGCTATGTACAATACACTCACATTTTAATCAATCCTCAGAATAAAACAACTGTGCGAGTGCTTGCATACCAGCTTCCCTCTCGCTGTCAGCGTCAGAATCAGAGTCACTGTCGTTGCCGGCTGGCTGTTCGGAAAGTATGCTGGCTTTCATAAAAGCTCGAACAGTCAATGCAGAAATTTTTACACCAGCGGTGAGATGGGCGCGCATGGAGTCGCAGATCAGCAGCGAGGGTAATACGTGGAAAAAACCACCCGGTCTCTTTACATAAACCTCCCTGAGCCACTCTCCCATTTTCTCCTCGTCCATCCAGCCCTTTTGATTTGCCTTAATGACGACTCCTGATGGAAACTTTTCTTTAGGCACCGTCTTCCGCTTAAAAATCACCATTGGAGGAAGTTTCTGTCAATTGCCATGGCAACCGAGAACAACAGTGATGGCTGACTTCTCGTGCCCCGTGGTCCATATTGATATAGTGCTGGTTCCCGTTCTCTCCACAGTTTGGACATGTCGAAAGTGAGGGGGACCTCATCCATGTTAATGATGTGGCTGGGCTGGATGTTTTTACTGGAAATCTTGCCACTGCAGTAGGCGCAACCGCATAACTGATCTGACTGCAGCTTGAATTGCGCCTCATGAACAAGTCTATTCACTGGTGCCATCCTCAGGGGTCCGTAGTTGTAGTAGTAGTAGTAGTAGTAAAAGATGATATTGTTTTGCAGCATACAGGTAATATACCTGCCGGGAGCTGTACCATAGCGTTCAGCAGTTTGGTGAATTGCTGCCAGCGTACGTAGTTTATGTATCACGTCCCTGTGTCTGGTACTCAACCCATACACAAGACGCACCTAATTATAAGGCGTACGGCCGACTTTTGAGAAAATTTTAGACTTTTAGGTGCGCCTTATGGTTGTGAAAATACGGTAATTCTGCATAATAACGGTCATGGGGGATCGACCTCAGAAGCTGCTCAGACAAGTTTTGTTCAATGAAGTATGAGGAACAGAGGAGGAACAAAGTCTCATCTTTCACAGTTTGGTTTTTAAAGGAAAGAAGTTTCACTTCTGATTTTTTTCTCTTCACTGTTCTTTGGCATGGAGAGCTGCACTTAATGAACTCCATCAGCTGTCAGGTCTCTGAGTTTCCTCATACCACATCTACTTCCTGCTTCATGGTTCAATCAAAACTCAGCAGAGACACCAGCAGCAAACAGAAGCTCTGATCTGCTGTCTGAATGCTGACGGAGCTGCTGTCATGAGGGGGATTTCAGGGCTGCTGCTGCTCCTGCTGCTGCCGGTCTGCAGCTCCCAGGGTGACTACATGGGGACAGTGATGACCTACACCCCCAGAAACCCAAATGCAGATGGATCTATATCGGTATGTATGGATTATCTTTGGAAAATCTGGTCTTGCTGAGATTTCTGGAATATAGATTTATAGATCTGTGAGGTGATGTGTGTGTGTATTCTGTGATACAATAAAGTTTTTCACTTTATAATCTCAAAGACTTTATGACCCTAATCTCAGGTTATCCTAAAGATGGTTTGTTCCTGCAAATTGTGTTACTTTAATCTCAGATCTCTGACATTTTATCACTCTTGTAAATTGAACACTCTGATCTTTAAAGTATTTCCCCCTCAGAATAAGATACGGAGTGAAGTTATTCTCATGAATACACCACAAACTGCCTTTCATCTGAACACCTCTTTCCTCTGATACTGCAGGTGGTTCTTCACTACAAGCTGAACTCGCGCTGGTGCAACTTCAACGAGTGGACCTGTGTGAACTGTGGGACTGAGGTCTCAAACCAGCCGGCTTCATTCTACAACGGCAGCGAGTTCTGTGAGATTGGACGAATCGTGACCCGCCTGCTTCCCAGCAGCTCTCCCTTTCAGATGGTGTGAGTTCAGGAAGGACATTCTTACTTTTTTGTCTATTGTTTTCTTTATTTAAGTACTTGTGTTGGTACTGTGTGTTGTCATGTGTGAAGCCCTGAAATGCTGCAGATCTGGATGAACTATTGACCTAAATGCTCAGCTACTGACTGTTAAACTGACCTGATAAACAGACCGAGTACCGCTATCTGCCTTTTGTGCTGACTGTCAGAAGTCCGATGTTAGTGGGGTTTTTTTGTCCAGGACTACAAAGCTACTTCACGACATGAAAGAATGTTGACTCTCAAACTAATATAAATACCGTGGGAGTTTTTCTTTCTGTGCTGTCATTCAACAACCAGGAAAGAGGAAGTATTTTTAATTAAAGGTGGTGATGGATGTGAGCTTCTTCACTCAAACTGTGAATCAAATCAAATGTGTGTGTTTAGAACTGTCCTGTGTGCTCTAAACAGGTTGAACGGAGGCAGCTGGGTCAGTAACATCAATAACATCACATCAATGACAGCCCTGATCCACGTGGACCTGAGGAGCCGGTCTGACACCGGGCGCGCCAACACCTCACCACAGACCAACATCCTGCCAAAACTGAGGTGAGTTTACAGCAACAACAAACACGTGATGATTCGTGCAAACATCACAATTCACATGTTCATTTACTCTAGTGAAGGTGATGAGGTGAAGGTAGCATGACACATGGAAGAAGGATCGCAGCTGGAACAATCAATTTTATACCAACACTGAGAGACACAGCTGTGCTAGCATGTTAGCTAACAGGGATTAGCTAAAGCTGACTTAAATTTGTATGGTTTTGAGATTTGGTCATAAATCAAGAAAAGATCAGATTTTATCAAAAATGCTGGTTTCTTCAGCCAACACTAAAACTCCCATTTAACCCAGTGGCCAAGGAACTACAAATGTCACTTTCTGGTTGGCTTCATTTTTTAGCTCTGAATGCTTCCACCATGACGGCACTACCTTAAGAGCAAGCAGAAATGTTTGCAGTCCAATTCATCATTTAAAATTGGACAGAATTTACTCTTAGGGTTCACTATGAGCCACCTTCTGTGTCTCTTTCAGAGTTCCTTCAAACTGTCAAAGGAATTTCACCTTGCTGGCGTTTGACCCCGACGGAGACGACGTTAAATGCACAGAAGCAAACTCCTCACTGTCAGAGTGTGTCCAATGTACGCCGCCTCTGTCCGTCCTCACCTTACACACAGTGAGTGAACAAACGTCTCTGTAGTTCTATAGTTCAGAATTATGGTCATGTCTGACTCTGGTCTGTCCTCTTCCAGTCTTGTTTTGTGTCATACAACCCCTCCATTGGCAATCACCAAGGTAATGAAGGTTCGTATGCGCTGCAGCTGATGATGGTGGACTTTCCCATGCAGACCATCACACTGACAAACACCAGCGGGTCACAGGAAGTGAAAACAACCAACGACGCCATCAGCAGAATACCCATCCAGTTTATTGTGACAGGTACTGTAACATTTATATGATAGTCAGTAAAACAAAGAGGCGCAATGAAGCTAGCTAATTCATTAGCTTACTTAGCCACAGGAGGGAACTTTTCAAATAACATATCTTAAATTGTTTCCTATGTGTGGGTTTGTGTATGTTGCAGTGGATCCTGCTGTGCAGATCTGCCAAGAAGGGTTTTATTTGCCCAGGTTCCTCCCCCCAACTCCCGCTAACAGAGCTCAGCTGTTCACCTTTGTTGGTCAGACGCTGGAAATCAGCATCCACGCAGAGGCAAATCATTCGAGGTGGGTCAAAACAAAACACGTACAATTATGAAAGGAAAGACACAAAAATGACCTGAAACTGCTCTGAATGTGAGACTAGCTGTGGTACAGAAATATCTACATTAAGTTAGCATGACCACCAGCTAGCAACTATCCTGACTATAGGATACCAGTTTGTACCAGTATTTGGGCATTGTAGTATGTAGGCCAACCAGAGAAGAAGAACCAGAGTTAGTGCCAGGCACGGAAAACATCCAACAACAGCCTCTGTTCATGGACACTGTGTCTGACACTGGTATCTAGGTGACGGGAAGCTGGAGGTTTGTGCTCAGCGCCCGACTGTCTGCTTAGTTTAGTGTGACCCCCTTCTAGAGAAAGGTTCTACAACCAGTCCAACAGAGGCAAAGACTGGGAGAGCTGTCTAAACACCTCTTCTCATGTGTTTGTTCAAGTATTTCTCAGCTGGTGTTCAGTGGCCCATCCAACATGATCCAGAGTGTATCTGGAGCAGGACAGTTCATCCTTACATGGACGCCATCTGAGGCTGAAAATGGAGAAACCCACGCCATCTGTTTCGTCGTGGAGGCAGAATTGAAGTAAGATGATGGCCCGTACACATTTGTTACTGCAATGGCTTTTGTCAAAATGAAAATAGTAACAAGGAACAAGCTTTCTTTCAAAGATGCATATCAGGTCTGATAACAGAGCTGCTGTTATTTTTCCCACACACACAGTCGTAGCGCCGTGTATCAGTCAGAGCTTCGATGTGTCATTGTGGCTGTTGGCAGCGGTGAGTACAGCCCCGCCTGGTTTTTCAGGTTTCAAATTCCATCTTGGATTTTTCATGTGTGTGTTCATCCTGCTTTTCGCAGAGAAAAACTTTCCCACTGATATGACAACTATCCAACCAGCAACAACACCACCTGCACAGCCTCTCAATACAACAACACAAACTTCAAGTACTCCCTGTGTGACATCGCAACCCAGCCTGACTATAACAATCACACAAGCAGTACCTTCTACAACATGTATACCACTAACAACACAAATTCCTGTGACTGTAACAACACCACAAACAACAACAACACCGACTACAATTATAACACAAGCTACCATAACTATTCCATCAACAACGACTACACCACAAAACATCACTATTGCACCGACAATGGTGACAACATCGAGTGGGCAAAGCACGTTTACCATTCCGTTAACAGTGACTACAGCCAACACAACAACTGCGCCAACATCTCCAATTATAATCACCATAACTACACCGGACACAACAACACCAGGTGGAACGCCTGTTCCCACGCCAACTATGCAGATTACAACTGCTGCTCCAACAACAACCACTGCTGCTACAACAACTACTACAACAGTCTCTCCAACTACAACCACTAATACCACAATTACTGCAGCAATGACTACAGTTCCTACCACAACAACCACACCAATTCCCATCACACCAGCTACTACTACATTCACCACCACACTAGCTCCCACCACCACGACAACTCCCACCACAACCACTTCAGCTCCTATCACAACAGCCATTACTCCAATTCCAATAACAACTGCACCGATCACACACAACACCACATCTACTGCTGCTGCAACATCTGCTCCAACACCTGCTCCTCCTACCACAACATCTGCTTTAACTACAACTACAGCAGTATCTACATCAATTGCTACAACACCAGGAACAGCGCCAGCTGGAACAACAACCACTGCTGCAACCGCAACAACTGCCGAGTCGACCCTCCCTCCAACCGCAAGTAATACCTCCACAACAGCTGCTGCTACCACAACTACTAACACAACTACTACTTTTACAACACCTTTTCCAACAATTACTTCACCCACAACTGGTAACACAACTACTGAATTGATGACACACACAACTACAGCAACCACTACATCACTTGCACCTGATCCAACAACAAACTCAACAGCTGCAACATTGACACCTAATGCAACAACTGCTATTGCGATAACTACAGCAGCACCAACCCTTCCTCCAACCACAACTACTACAACCACCATAAGTAACACAACAATAGACACTACTGCTGTGGCAACTACAGAAATGACACTTCCTGCAACCACAAATACGACTTCCACATCTGCTGTTAACACAACTGATGCAGCATCACTTCCTCCAAACACAACCACTGCAACAACCACAATAAGTAACACAACAATAGACACTACTGCTGTAGAAACTACAGCAATGACACTTCCTGCAACCACAAATGCAACCACTGCAACAACCACAGCAGCTGCTTCATTGACAACTACAGAAACTACGTCAAATATGACAGCAATGACACTTCCTGCAACCACAAATACAACCACTGCAACAACCACAACAAATGCAACGATAGACACTACTGTCGTGACAACTACAGATATGACACTTCCTGCAACCACAAATGTAACCACTGCAACAACCACAATAAGTAACACAACAATAGACACTACCGCTGTGGCAACTACAGAAATGACGCTTCCTGCAACCACAAACGCAACCACTGCAACAACCACAATAAGTAACACAACAATAGACACTACCGCTGTGGCAACTACAGAAATGACGCTTCCTGCAACCACAACCACAGCAGCTGCTTCATTGACAACTACAGAAACTACATCAAATACAACCACTGCAACAACAATAACTAACACAACAATAGACACTACTGTCGTGGAAACTACAGAAATGACGCTTCCTGCAACCACAACCACAGCAGCTGCTTCATTGACAACTACAGAAACTACATCAAATACAACCACTGCAACAACAATAACTAACACAACAATAGACACTACTGCCGTGGCAACTACAGAAATGACACTTCCTGCAACCACAAATACGACTTCCACATCTGCTGTTAACACAACTGATGCAGCATCACTTCCTCCAAACACAACCACTGCAACAACCACAATAAATAACACAACAATAGACACTACTGCTGTGGAAACTACAGCAATGACACTTCCTGCAACCACAAATGCAACCACAAACGCAACCACAGCAGCTGCTTCATTGACAACTACAGAAACTACATCAAATACAACCACTGCAACAACAATAACTAACACAACAATAGACACTACTGTCGTGGCAACTACAGAAATGACACTTCCTGCAACCACAAACGCAACCACAGCAGCTGCTTCATTGACAACTACAGAAACTACATCAAATACAACCACTGCAACAACAATAACTAACACAACAATAGACACTATTGCCGTGACAACAGAAATGACACTTCCTGCAACCACAAATATGACTTCCACATCTGCTGTTAACATAACTGATGCAGCATCACTTCCTCCAAACACAACCACTGCAACAACTATAACAAATGAAACAATAGACACCACTGTCGTGACAACTACAGAAATGACACTTCCTGCAACCACAAACGCAACCACTGCAACAACCACAATAAGTAACACAACAATAGACACTACTGCTGTGGCAACTACAGAAATGACACTTCCTGCAACCACAAATATGACTTCCACATCTGCTGTTAACACAAGTGATGCAGCATCACTTCCACCAAACACAACAACTGCAACAACCACAACAAACGCAACAATAGACACTACTGCTGTGGCAACTACAGAAATGACACTTCCTGCAACCACAAACGCAACCACAGCAGCTGCTTCATTGACAACTACAGAAACTACGTCAAATACAACCACTGCAACAACAATAACTAACACAACTATAGACACTACTGCTGTGGAAACTACAGCAATGACACTTCCTGCAACCACAAATGCAACCACTGCAACAACCACAGCAGCTGCTTCATTGACAACTACAGAAACTACGTCAAATACAATCACTGCAACAACCACAACAAATGCAACAATAGACACTACTGTCGTGACAACTACAGATATGACACTTCCTGCAACCACAAACGCAACCACTGCAACAACCACAATAAGTAACACAACAATAGACACTACTGCTGTGGCAACTACAGAAACGACACTTCCTGCAACCACAAACGCAACCACTGCAACAACCACAATAAGTAACACAACAATAGACACTACCACTGTGGAAACTACAGAAATGACGCTTCCTGCAACCACAACCACAGCAGCTGCTTCATTGACAACTACAGAAACTACATCAAATACAACCACTGCAACAACAATAACTAACACAACAATAGACACTACTGCCGTGGCAACTACAGAAATGACACTTCCTGCAACCACAAATACGACTTCCACATCTGCTGTTAACACAACTGATGCAGCATCACTTCCTCCAAACACAACCACTGCAACAACCACAATAAATAACACAACAATAGACACTACTGCTGTGGAAACTACAGCAATGACACTTCCTGCAACCACAAATGCAACCACAAACGCAACCACAGCAGCTGCTTCATTGACAACTACAGAAACTACATCAAATACAACCACTGCAACAACAATAACTAACACAACAATAGACACTACTGTCGTGGCAACTACAGAAATGACACTTCCTGCAACCACAAACGCAACCACAGCAGCTGCTTCATTGACAACTACAGAAACTACATCAAATACAACCACTGCAACAACAATAACTAACACAACAATAGACACTATTGCCGTGACAACAGAAATGACACTTCCTGCAACCACAAATATGACTTCCACATCTGCTGTTAACATAACTGATGCAGCATCACTTCCTCCAAACACAACCACTGCAACAACTATAACAAATGAAACAATAGACACCACTGTCGTGACAACTACAGAAATGACACTTCCTGCAACCACAAACGCAACCACTGCAACAACCACAATAAGTAACACAACAATAGACACTACTGCTGTGGCAACTACAGAAATGACACTTCCTGCAACCACAAATATGACTTCCACATCTGCTGTTAACACAAGTGATGCAGCATCACTTCCACCAAACACAACAACTGCAACAACCACAACAAACGCAACAATAGACACTACTGCTGTGGCAACTACAGAAATGACACTTCCTGCAACCACAAACGCAACCACAGCAGCTGCTTCATTGACAACTACAGAAACTACGTCAAATACAACCACTGCAACAACAATAACTAACACAACTATAGACACTACTGCTGTGGAAACTACAGCAATGACACTTCCTGCAACCACAAATGCAACCACTGCAACAACCACAGCAGCTGCTTCATTGACAACTACAGAAACTACGTCAAATACAATCACTGCAACAACCACAACAAATGCAACAATAGACACTACTGTCGTGACAACTACAGATATGACACTTCCTGCAACCACAAACGCAACCACTGCAACAACCACAATAAGTAACACAACAATAGACACTACTGCTGTGGCAACTACAGAAACGACACTTCCTGCAACCACAAACGCAACCACTGCAACAACCACAATAAGTAACACAACAATAGACACTACCACTGTGGAAACTACAGAAATGACGCTTCCTGCAACCACAACCACAGCAGCTGCTTCATTGACAACTACAGAAACTACATCAAATACAACCACTGCAACAACAATAACTAACACAACAATAGACACTACTGCCGTGGCAACTACAGAAATGACACTTCCTGCAACCACAAATACGACTTCCACATCTGCTGTTAACACAACTGATGCAGCATCACTTCCTCCAAACACAACCACTGCAACAACCACAATAAATAACACAACAATAGACACTACTGCTGTGGAAACTACAGCAATGACACTTCCTGCAACCACAAATGCAACCACAAACGCAACCACAGCAGCTGCTTCATTGACAACTACAGAAACTACATCAAATACAACCACTGCAACAACAATAACTAACACAACAATAGACACTACTGTCGTGGCAACTACAGAAATGACACTTCCTGCAACCACAAACGCAACCACAGCAGCTGCTTCATTGACAACTACAGAAACTACATCAAATACAACCACTGCAACAACAATAACTAACACAACAATAGACACTATTGCCGTGACAACAGAAATGACACTTCCTGCAACCACAAATATGACTTCCACATCTGCTGTTAACATAACTGATGCAGCATCACTTCCTCCAAACACAACCACTGCAACAACTATAACAAATGAAACAATAGACACCACTGTCGTGACAACTACAGAAATGACACTTCCTGCAACCACAAACGCAACCACTGCAACAACCACAATAAGTAACACAACAATAGACACTACTGCTGTGGCAACTACAGAAACAACACTTCCTGCAACCACAAACGCAACCACTGCAACAACCACAATAAGTAACACAACAATAGACACTACTACTGTGGCAACTACAGAAATGACACTTCCTGCAACCACAAACGCAACCACAGTGGCTGCTTCATTGACAACTACAGAAACTACGTCAAATACAACCACTGCAACAACAATAACTAACACAACTATAGACACTACTGCCGTGGCAACTACAGAAATGACACTTCCTGCAACCACAAATACGACTTCCACATCTGCTGTTAACACAACTGATGCAGCATCACTTCCTCCAAACACAACCACTGCAACAACCACAATAAGTAACACAACTATAGACACTACTGCTGTGGAAACTACAGCAATGACACTTCCTGCAACCACAAATGCAACCACTGCAACAACCACAGCAGCTGCTTCATTGACAACTACAGAAACTACGTCAAATACAACCACTGCAACAACCACAACAAATGCAACAATAGACACTACTGTCGTGACAACTACAGATATGACACTTCCTGCAACCACAAACGCAACCACTGCAACAACCACAATAAGTAACACAACAATAGACACTACTGCTGTGGCAACTACAGAAATGACACTTCCTGCAACCACAAATATGACTTCCACAACTGCTGTTAACACAACTGATGCAGCATCACTTCCTCCAAACACAACCACTGCAACAACCACAATAAGTAACACAACTATAGACACTACTGCTGTGGAAACTACAGCAATGACACTTCCTGCAACCACTGCAACAACCACAGCAGCTGCTTCATTGACAACTACAGAAACTACGTCAAATACAACCACTGCAACAACCACAACAAATGCAACAATAGACACTACTGTCGTGACAACTACAGATATGACACTTCCTGCAACCACAAACGCAACCACTGCAACAACCACAATAAGTAACACAACAATAGACACTACTGCTGTGGCAACTACAGAAATGACACTTCCTGCAACCACAAATATGACTTCCACAACTGCTGTTAACACAAGTGATGCAGCATCACTTGCTCCAACCACAACAAACGCAACAATAAATACTACTGCTGTGGCAACTACAGAAACGACACTTCCTGCAACCACAAACGCAACCACTGCAACAACCACAATAAGTAACACAACAATAGACACTACCGCTGTGGCAACTACAGAAATGACGCTTCCTGCAACCACAACCACAGCAGCTGCTTCTTTGACAACTACAGAAACTACATCAAATACAACCACTGCAACAACAATAACTAACACAACAATAGACACTACTGCCGTGGCAACTACAGCAATGACACTTCCTGCAACCACAAATGCAACCACTGCAACAACCACAGCAGCTGCTCCATTGACAACTACAGAAACTATGTCAAATACAACCACACCTGGTCAAACAACTGTTGCTATGACTACAGCAGCACCAACCCTTCCTCAAACCACAACAGATGCTCCTACAACGATGGCTATTAACACAACTGATGCAGCATCGCCTTCTCCAAACACAACCACTGCAACGACAACAATAACTAACACAACAATAGACACTACTGCCGTGACAACTACAGAAATGACACTTCCTGCAACCACTGTGGCTATGACAACCGCTGCCAAGACAACGGTAGCTTCAACCACAACTACTACTACAACTGCTTCATTATCAACCACTGCTGCTACCACTACAGTAGCTACTGTTGCACCAACAGGAACAACAACAACAACAACACCTGCCCCACAACCACCCACTGGTGGTGCAACTACTACAACTGCTGCTACAGAGCCTCCTCAGACAACTTGTTTAACTTCTGAACAAGCCACAACCATCACTGTGACTTTGACACAATCGATTCCCTCTACAACGTGCACCCCGCTGACAACAACCAATAATCTAAATGTAACTGTGACCACAAGTACAAGTTCACCCACAAGTACAAGATTACCCACAAGTACAAGTTTACCCACAAGTACAAGTTCATCCACAAGTACAATTGTTCCTGTGACCAAGCCATCATGTAAGTATGACATACCAAAAAAGATTTAGTTTGTCCTGCAGATGTTAGGTTAAGTCACTCTGCTTTGTCACAGATGTCATCAGTCTGAGAGGGAGGATCTCCTGCACCTCGACGGCGTGTGAGGATGACATCAGGACAATTGCGCTCCAATGGGTCGGACTGGTTTTATCTACTTTTCAAAGCTTCAGACACATTTAGTCAGATGTGCCATCAGTCTTGAGCTAAGATTTGTAGCCGGTAGAAGTCCTGGGTGCATTTTAGGTCAATGTTAAGAAGTGATCTGATTGGTTGGATGGTAAATAGTTTGCATTGTTCTAGTTCTTTTGTACGTGCTCACATTGCCCCCCCCCCCCCCCCCCCCCCCCCCCCGGCCTTCTTTGTTTATTATCTTGTTTTTCGAAAACAAGGAAGTGTAAAAATAAACATCAGTCCTTCAAGCTTTGTTTTGGAATCCAGCCAATAAGCACTGAGCATGCTCAGAGGCTGACAGAGGGTTTCAACTGATCAATACTCAAAATACTTTTTATGTCAGCATTGGTTCATCATGCTGCACTTTTCCTGCCGCTTACTGCAGTCTTTTCATCTGTTCGTCTGATCATCTGTGTTTATATTCCTCTCCAGTTTAAAGATGGACTAAGGAACCAAGGGCTGCCTGCAGGCTTCATGCTCAGCATTGCATCAACAACCCGCATCAACCCACAACAATGAGTCCAGCTTCCCCTGGTGGTGAAACAGGATCAAGCTGTTTCTTTGGGATTTTTTGTTTGTTTCCTGTCACAGTTTAAAAACTTTATGAACGCTTGCGGTCTGTTGACATGTCTGCTAAATCAGAGTGTGATTATTTTGACCACTAGGTGGCAGCAGAAAATCTGAAAATATTATCAGAATCACAATCAGAAATACTTTATTATTCCCAGGGGGAAATTGTTTATGGTAGTATCTCTTTTTTTAAAAGAATGTTATGAGATAATGTGAATATTGTACACAGTTAATGACCTTAATCACTGAACATTAATGTAGTAGTTGAAATTATTTTAGAGATGTTGTTTTTACTTGTTTCTTACAGCGTGTATTAAAAACAGAAAGAAAGACATTTGGTTCCATTGTTTCTGTTGTACTGAGAGTTACATTTATTTAACCAGCAGAGGGCACTAGAGAAACCAAAATCTATTACGATCAATAATGTCAGCCCTTTCAAGAACTTTAAAAAGTAAAAGAAATACGTTTGGACCTGATAAAAAGGATTGTTAACATCTACAAAGCAGGAAAAGATCTACAAGTTCATCAAAGAGCTTCAAGTCGGAAGAGCTGCTGTGAGAGGTTTTATCAAGAAGGTCAAAGGGAGTCCAACAGAAGCAGACTGTCAGAGACAGGAAGAGAAACATGTGGAAGGTTCTGGAAAGAAAATGTGAGAATAGTGAGAGAGAACCGAGAACAGCTGCAGAGACACTAGTGAAGGATTTAACCAGGTCTGGACCTGAAGAGTCAGAGAAGACCGTCACTAGAGTCCTGCATAGGAATGGACTGCCAGACTGCAGAGAAGACACCTCCAAACCAGACTGAGGTCTGCTAGAGACCACCTGGAGACAGAGCACACAGACTGAAGTCCGCTAGAGACAACCTGGAAACAGAGCACACAGACTGGAAGTCATTTGGTCAGATGAAGCTGAACTAGAGCTCTGTGCTCACAGAGATGTTGTCTTCATGTGGGGAAAGAAAGGAGAGGCGTAGAACCCAAAGAACACGGTTCATACAGTCAAACATGGTGGTGGCAGTATGATGCTGTGAGGAGGATTCAGTCAGTCTGGACAAGACAACAACTTGAAGCAAACGTCTTTTCTAGTGAAGAACTACCTCCAGGAGACCTGACTGACAATCTTGAGGAGTGGACTAAAGACCAGGGTCCATGCAGGAGACCATCCGGTCTGGAGGAGAAGACTGCACCAGCCTTCACCAGGAGACAAAAAACTAATGATTCGAATGCTAAGACAACAACCCCAAACTGACAGCTACTCCTTGTCAATGTGACTAAATCTCACAACTAGTGCTAAGGTGTGTGAACTCGAGAAAAAACCTCTGACGTCCTGACAGATACAATCACATCAAGATCAGCAGACAAAAGAATGTGTGTGTTGTATGTCGATACAGACAAAGACCTTGTTTCAGTGCAGTTCAATAGAGGGAGGAGAAATCTTGTTTGTAACCGTGTCAGCTTTGCAAGGACCATCAGAGTTCAGCATGTCGCTCTCTGTGCTGCTGCTGTTGCTGCTGGTCTGCAGCGCTCAGGCTTCGGATTTTCTTGGCACAGTGTTGACCTACTACCCAAAGCAAACCTACGGATCACTCAGCGTACGTACAGCTTCTTTTTTCAAGCAGGTTAACTCTAATGTCACAGTGATTCAGTAAAACTGTCTAAATCCACAGGTGGATTTTCACTATAAGCAAAGCTTCCGCTCGTGTTTATACAATGACACTTGGTACTGCCCAGAAAACAACTGTGGATATGCTTACACTACGATGAATAGAATTAATATGGAGAGCAGTGGAGAGTGGTGTCAGACAGAGACGTTCACAACTCGGGTGTTTCCGGACAACAATCCTTTTCTGTTTGTGTGAGTAAACTTGTCAAAAAGTGTAAAATGTCACAAAATGAAGAAATGATGACAAACATCACTGAAAACTGACTTCTTCTACAGGTTTGACGGCAGCGCCTGGATAAATAACATCCAAAATGTTGTCGCTTGGAGAGCTGTGACCTGGGTGGAACTGAGGACACGCTCTGACACAGGCAGAGCCAACACATCGCCACAGACCACCGTCCTGCCTGCTCTCAGGTACATTACACCAAAAAGGACGACACCTGGGGGAACGTTAGGTTCAACTCTCAGTACAAACACACATACGATAGATAATTAAAAATAGATAATTCAGTTTTAAAAGATTAAATGATGGCAGTGAAGCAGTAGGTAGGGTGTACCCACCATCAGTGGAATGCAGCCACCTGTTCCTGAAAGTCAAGATACCAGCTAAGATAAAAGTCGACTGCAGGACAAGCAGGTTCAGAGCGAAACAAAACAAGCTGACTGCTCGCCTCTTTCAGAGTCCCTTCAAACTGTCCGAGAGATTTCAGCTTGTTGGCATTTGACCCCGATGGAGATGAGGTCAAATGTAGACATGCGAGCTCCTCCCTGGCAGAGTGTACCCAGTGTGCGCCGCCGTCTGTCCTCAGCCTCTCATCAGTGAGTACACAAAGGTCTCTGTAGTTCTGGTGTGCATTCCTGTCACATCTGATTCTGTTTTATCCTCTTTCAGTCCTGTACTCTGTCGTTCAGCCCCACTAACAGCAGCAACGAAGGTCCGTATGCAGTGCAGCTGGTGATGGAGGACTTTCCCAGGCAGAACATCACACTGACTCGAACCAACGGCTCACAGGAGGTGAAAACGACCAACAACGCCATCAGCAAAATCCCGGTCCAGTTTGTTTTGAAAGGTAAGAGTAAGTCTGACCAGGACATATAATGTAAGTGTCTAAACCTGTTCTAAAGTTGTGTACTCCTGCAGTGGTTCCAGCAGTGCCGACCTGCACACAGGGGATCTACCTGCCCACGTTCCTGCCTCCAACTCCGGCCAACGGAGCTCGGCTAAACGTCACTGTCACTCGCTGGCTAGACATCAACATCAAGGCAGAAGCTAATGTCTCCACGTGAGTCAAAGTTAAACAAATGACAACAAGTCCAGACATCAAAACACAAATACTACTTCTTTCCCCCTTAAAGGATTACTGGGCTGCTGGTCAGTGAACCGCACTACATAATCAACGCTTCCCAGAATGCATCGGGACCAGCAGAGTTCATCCTGACATGGGCGCCATCTTGGGATCAGGCTGGAAAAATCCAAACAATCTGTTTTGTTGTCCAAGCAGTTCACAAGTCAGCATCTCATCATGTAATAGAACATGCCTAAAGGTTGAATGTGTTGGTGTAATGTTGTGATATCCTCTATGTTCTCAGTGGATCCAAGTATCACTCAGACCTGCGGTGTGTCACTGTGAGCGTCGAATACGGTGAGGGGAACCTCTCCCTATTTGTTTGAGCTTTTTAATTGCACAGATGATTTCCTGGATTGACGTGAAGTCACTTTTTTTTTTTTACAGAAGTAACAAGACCCACCGTCCCACCTCTCCCCTGTGAGTATCAACGAAAGGAACAAATTTGAGGAGAGAAAATTGTCCACAGTTGCACCACTAATCGAAAGCATATGTAAAAAAGATTGTCCTTATCCAAGACTTGCATCTCTTGTGTACTGAGGCAAGCTAACAAGTTGCTAAACATCCTGTAAGCACTAATGTTACAAGCTAACATCCGAAGAGCAACTCTTGGCTGATTTCACCAAACAGCTACGGTAAATGCACAAAGTCACAGAGCTACCAGACCAAATTCACAAACTGGCTGGCTGATGAGCTAACACAGCCAACAGGAAGCCACCACATGAATCACCAAGAAACCTGCTAAGAGACGTTGTGTTTGCAGATCTTGTTGCTCTGAGAGTGAAGATTTCTCTGCTTCCAAAGCCTCAAATCAATTACGACGACATCTGGACACAGGTTAGTGTCACTAACCTGATCAGGGTTAATAATCAGAAACACGATCAAAGGTCAGGTTAGAAAAAAACGAACGTTTGTCTTTTCCTCTCCAGATTAACGACCTACTGTTGAAATACGGACTGTCGCTGAACTCCAACGTACAGTTTGTCGGATATTTACAGCTGCAGCCCCCTGTTGGTGCAACATGAGCCTTCACTGACCTCTGCTGGGAGCCCGGGAACACTTTACTATCATGTTTATCGCCTAATCTCATTGATATTGAAGATGTTAATTAAATACTTAACATTTAATTCTAATTTTTATTTAGTGATTTGCTGCTTAATTGCTTTTGGACTGTAAAATCAGGCTTCTACAGCAGAACAAAAATAAAATTGTATGTGTACCTTTTTTAGAGTCTCAATGAAGTTATAACACAAACCCATAAAGTATGTTTTCTGTAGTTTAAAAGTTAAACTGAATTCCTGCCACACAGCTAAGTTAGCTAGCGATTAGCCTCTTTTAGCCAGTTACTATCAATCACACTGTGTTATCATTAGCATCGATGCAGGCTAAGCTTAGCAATGTAGCTTGTGTTAATACTAATAAAAGAGTTCACAAATAGCAAGCTAGCTAACTTATCGACAAGATTAGCCTGGGAAGTTTACGCAAAATGATATTAGCTATAAAATTAGCTAACGTAGCACATAAGCTAACTGCACAGGAACAACATAGATTTGTCGGCTTACGACGGCGTATTAGGGCCAATGTAAGAAAAAAAAAATACTGACCCGGAAGAGGAGGGGGGGCAATATTCTGAGATTTAAAGTCGTAAATTTACGAGAAAAAAAGTCGTAGATTTACGAGAAAATCTACGATTTTAAATCTCAGAATATTGCCCCCCCCCTCCTCTTCCGGGTCAGTATTTTTTTTTCTTACATTGGCCCTAATACGCGGTCGTAGTCGGCTCAATAAAGTTTAAACGTTTCTTTTTTTTTTAATTAAATGGTGGTGAGGATGATGTCATGTACTTTCTGTGTTAAAACTTGTACAGTCATCACGTCTGAGAGCATTCAGAGGGAGAAAACAACTTAACAGATTGAGACAGTCGACGCACCGCAGAAGAACCGGTCGGTCGCCTCAGACGTGTGGAGCAGCCATCTTGTGTCTGATAACGGAGATGAAAGGCCTGTTAGTGACGTCCGGGCGTGCTGCGTGATAACAAACACCTCTCCTTGTCACGCTCCGCGCACCTTTTCACCCTTCACAGTGGATCTGTTTAATGTGCCACATTGCATTGTGGGAGATTGTGTACACATACACTCATGCATAGACTACAGCTTGGTCCCATTGTGGATTCATGAGGTTAATAACTGGTAGTAATAACAACACTTTAAATAGAGTTACATGTGTACGTCATTTAACTATTTCACTACCAACTATTGTTTTCATGTTTTACCAACACTTTAATGTTTTTAACCCAACATTTATTAGTGTTTATAATAATCCAATGCTTAATAATCGTTAAAATTTAGAGCTTTATAACTTTGTTATAACACCTACTGGTGTCTTCACCCTTTTCTTGGCTGTCATGACTTTAGATTAACTCTTGCTGCTCAAACATGTAGTGTTTGGGTTATTTAACTCCTTCATAACATATAAAAATGAAAAAAAATAGACAAGAACAGGCGGAGTACTTTAAAAGACATCAGTTTTACTTCCAGTTCAACGAGCCAGAGCAGCATATCAATAATAACACACAGGTCACACATAATGTCAACACGTAATAAATTAAACATCAGTCGGCTGTAAACGTGTTCATCATGAAGCCACATGATATTAAACTCTGTTGGTTTTATTTGCAGGACGTGAAATTCTCCTTATTTTCAGCCGACCAGCCAGCCCTGGTAACCACGCACCGGGACAGAGAGACCAGCCTCTCCCCACGCTGCTGCTGCTGCTGCTGCTGCTGGCGGCCGAGTGTTCACTTCACGCCCTCCTGGTTTGTACACACATTCCTTCGCGCTGTCATGTAGAACAGCTGAAGGGGTGCGCTTGTTTTAGTGTGGATAAAAAGAGTACTTTGCTGGAGAAATCAGTGGTACGGAGGCAGCGATGAGGACCAAAACAAGCGCACCCCGTACAAAAAAATAATTTAAAAAAATCAATGGAAAAACAGATCAGTTTCAGTAACGTCCCTTCATCAGAATTGCACATCATCAATATAAAACGTGACCTCTCTTCTGTACAAAAACAAACACACCAGGGTGAAGAAGTGGTTTTGAGAAACATTTCAGAAAAAGCGAGCAGTCACTATAAAAACCAGCAGCAAGATGAGCGCACACACACACACACACCACAAAATAAATGACCTACAGATCGCACAATGACCGCACAAACGTGCCGGAAATATCACATGAGGAAATTCATAGTTAGCATCATGCTGTCTGTTATCCGTTTGTGTTCGTTCACTAACATTATGTTATCTTTGTGTATTATCGAGCTAGCAGTGGGTTAGCTTAGCCTAGCATTACAACCTCAAATATTTGCAAACACCTAGCCTGACTTGGTTCAGGTGCCAAAACAGGCCGTTAGAACAAATTCACTAAAAATGCAATACCACTGATGGCCACTAGATGACTTCCTGTATTCAATTTTTGTTACATGAACAAGACCTTCACATGATTCTGTCCTGATTTAGAAATTCCAGGCCAAATGCTAAGCTAATCTGACCATCCACTAAATGGCTAAATGCTAAGCTAATCTGACCATCCACTAGCTTCCTGGTTGTGCAAAGAATGAAAGCAGTAATGTTTCTGGACTAGCATGAACGCTAACACAAAAGTATATCTAGTTTGAACATGAGCTGTTAGATCAAACATACTTTTAAACACTTGTACTTCACAAAGTGTCCACACGAGGCGCTGTTCAGAGTGTGAAAGCAACAAGAAGCTTTTTAAATGTTTCTCAGAACATCTATCTGGTCTTGACTCGACACGTTATCAGAACATATATTTAAAAACATGAATAAAGGCAGATCTGTCCATGTGACCGGAGACATACGAAAAAAGAATTCCCTTCATCTCTGAACCAGCAGCACTCACACGTATAATCCTAACCCCTGAGGACCGCCGGTCGTCATTAAAGTCCCTTTTTGTGCATCTGAATCTCCAGGCTGGACTCAGAATGCAGAATAACTACGTACACAACCGTAGAAAAACCACAGGGTGGAGTTGCCCCTCTGAAAAACACTGTCATGCTGATCATACGTAGAAATGTGTTCATCTAAATACGCACATCTTTGTCACGATAAAAGAGCCACATGAGTGAAGAAAGGCAGCAACACCCGCACACACAAAGACACAAGTAGTGACAGAGTTTAACTCCACGGAAAAGTTAGAAACAAGAAATAAGTTCTAACCGTCCCGTCACTGAGGTGAAGCAGAATACTGACAGGTGTGTGTGAGAGAGAGAGTTAAAAATAGAATTTTAGGGTAAATGACAGTAAACAATACTTTTGTGTCTTCTTCCTGTGTTTGGATATGAAATTGCACCTTCTGTGTGTGTGTTTGGTAGTAAGTCTGTGACACCGCTCGGCATCATTTTAAACTGTCTCATCATCTTTGATGCATCAGCTCAGAGGAAGGCTGTTGTGTTCGGGTGTCCTCGTACTTTCGGGCGTCACCAAATTTAAAGCTTGACCTTCTTTGCACATCAGGGTTGATATTCATATCGGCTTAGTTTTCTTTAAAGCTTTAACCAAAATCAACATTGATTTTGATTCTGTAATTTAAAAAGTAACAGATTTTTTTTGGGGCAGCGTTTGTTTTCACAGATTTGAATGTTGAGTGTTGACCAGAGCACCCGGAGGTTCTATGAAGGCTGACGAAGCGACGACATAAAGTCTGTGCACTAAAAACGTCCTAAAATATTGTCGAGAAGTCCGAAATACCACGATAAAGAAAAGCTCTGCGCTTTGACTGATGTGTAGGAGGATGCTGAGGGTAACGTCATATTTAAAATCAGATTCTTTTTGTAAATATGAGCTGGATTAAAACTCCCGTCAGTGTCCACACAGGGTCAGTGCTTCCAGAGTGCTGGTAATGAAGCCACACATCAGGACTGAGCTCAGGCCTCCGGTCCCCCTTCATCCTGAGTCAGAGGCTCAACTTCTGTTTTAAGCTCCTGGGGAAGGAAGTCACACACTTGGTGCATCATTCATTCATTCATAATGTACACACTCACACTCACACACATTCGTCAATGCCCAGTCCAAAGATACGACATCATAGTTAGGCAGAAAACCCACTCATTCACACAGAAAAACCTTCCTCGCCATTCCCTCGCCATCACAGGTCAAAGGTCAGACATCATAGTCGGGAAGGGCGGAGTAGGAGATGCCGCCAACGGACGGAGGGTTGGAGTGGAGAGGAAGGAGCCAGCACAGCACCGAACCTGATGGGAGGAGGAGGGTTAACAGAGAAACCGATCCAAAGCGCAGCTGATGAACACACACGCACCTCTTCCAAAGACCTCCCGCAGCAGAGCCAGCTTCGGCTTGCGGGTGTGTGAGGGGTGGTGCTGCAGCTGTGAGGAGGAAGAGGAGGATGACAAGGGAGATGTGGAGCCTCTGTCCTTGATCATCAGCCTGTTTCTCATCTGCTCGATGGGCGTCTCGTCTGTGATTATGGAGACCAGCTGAGGGGCGGAGACCGGCAGCGGATCAGAGCCTTTAAGTCCAAACAGAGGGCAAAGAGAGCCCGCACATCTGTGTGTGTACCTGATCGTAGAAGATGACCATGACGAAGACGCCGAACAGCACCGACTCCACCAGCAGGATGATGTAGTGAGCCCTGAGGTGCAGAGAGAACAGAGTGAGCAGCTGAGACGCACGTCAGCAGGCAGGTCGGCGCCGCCGAGGACTCACACGATCAGGTGTTTGCTGGGCGTTTCCTCGCCTTCTTTCTCCGCGTCGCCCTCTCGCTCGTTTCTTATCCGCCACACCCACGCCGACACAACCAGCACTAGGGAGTACAGACTGGCCACGCCTGCACACGGTGGATTAGTATCAGTATCAAGCAGTCTCTGAAAGGAAGCTGATTTTAACAGTTGCTCAGGGTGCGAATAGCTGGCGGCCATCTTTGTTAGCCTGGGGCTAGCTGAAACAGGCTAAACCCAACAGATCTGTAGTGTTTTTCTACATGATGATTTTTCTAGCACGATACGTGCTAGCTAGAATGGCACCAAACACAGATTAGCATCAAACTCAGACCTGATTTTGTATCAACCAGCTCCTTGATAGCTAACAAAGAGCTGGGTACATGCTAGCAGTAGTATTTCTAGTAGAAAAGTAGGCATTTCTAGCTGTTAGCTAGCATGTGCAGTTGTTTTTTTTAGCATTTTGTCGTAGCTCGTACATAACAGATCGCCGACAGCTAGCTGTAGAACTCACCGGTGTAGAACAGAAACTGGATGAAATACTTCTGGTTCAGCTCCCCGACACAATTATTGATCCTGAAACATCACACAGACAGATGAGATGATGAAGGATGTACAGACGGAGAGTGGGGCGCATGACTGACTGACGGGCGGCGTCTTCTGACCAGGGACAGTGGTGGTCCATGCGCCGGATACACCTCTGGCAGACTCGGCAGTGATGCGCTCTGGGAGGTCTGTAGGTCTCACAGCGGTTGCACACCGTCCAGCCCTCACAGCCCTGGAAACAGCCACAGACCAGCACAACACAAACACAACTGTCAGTGTCAGGCAGACACACACACACACGGAGTTTGTTTTTCAGAAAGATTTAACAACAATAAAACACAGATTTGAGCTCTTGAGTACATAATGACAGGCTCAGACAGCGGACAGGGTGCAGCGGTTCAGATGTAAATACAGACGATCCCTGAGATAAACACAGTGCAGCGCTGCTAATAACACTCTTCAGAGGCAGCCACGGCCTCCTGGAACGCCCTCTGTATCATTAGCTGCTTCCCGCTGAGTTCAGGAACAAAACGAAAAATTACGATGCTTTAAAGAACAAAGAAAAATGAACCCGAACGTGAAACAGACTTTGAACAGATCTGGACATTTAGCAGCAGCCAAGTTTAGACTTTAAAGAAAAAGCAGGAAATGAACTCACCCGCTCGCTCATCCGAGACGACTGGGAGCGGAGGTCGGAGAAGTCGATGGCCGTGTCGGGAAGAGGCACCATCCCTGAACACACCGACACGTTTACACGTTTACATCTTAACATAACAACATAAGCTCCAGTTCTCAATCCATTCACATCTACTGTCAGTTTCCAACCGAGCCAGGACTCATACATACTGACCAGGATCTGAGAAGACGGCTTTGGAGTGGCAGGCCAGCAGCAGCAGCAGAATCAGGTTGAACACTGAGCCGTGCAGAGTGCACCACACACTGCCGGAGACAGACAACAACAGGAGGCCAGACTCTGGTTATCTGCTGAAACTCTTCAGACTACTGAAATAAAACTTCTTTAAAAATCCTGTATCTGCTCCTGGAGGCCCAACATTTGATATAGGTTTAGCCTTATGGGGTCACATGACCTAAACACTGTTAAATACATTTGAAATCCCCCAAAAGCAAACATGGTTTTTACCGTAAAACACTGTATAAATTAAAGGAAGCCCCCCAAATTGTTTGGTTTAGACCTTCCCAAAGAAATTAAGAGTTCTTCCGTAAAATAAATAAATAAAACACACAGGTTTCTATATAAATATTGATCTGGAACACAGGAAGCCCTGAAACGTTGTTGTTGTTGTTGTTTGTGATTCACTCCATGGACGCGGAACAGCTGACGGACTGTTTTGATGCGGCTCGTAAACAAACGGATATCTGCACGTCATGTGGCGTCACACAGACACACAACACTAACACACAATAATAATAAAAAACAAAACAAAACAAAACAAAACCGCTTTGACTCGATTTATAGCGGAGACAGACGCGTCAGAGCCGCTGGCTCGTGAAATGAATGGAGGCAGCGCACAGACGCAGGCGCCATGTTGGTTTCATCACAGTTTAAGTGACTTAAAAACACAAAGTACGAACCTGTTGGAGTAGGCGGGGAGGAGGACATACTGTATGACCACGTAGTCCGCGTAGAACACGCTGAAATACGTTAGAATTAAACAGATAACGCCGCAGGGATCTCTCCAACAGCGGAGGAACGCCATCTTCTACCGGGCTCCGCCCCCTCTCGCCCGCCCTCGCTTCCGGGTGACGTCAGACAGAAACTAGACGCTGCCTTCCAGGACCGTCGGAAATGTTGCATTTAAGGGCTAATTAGTTAAAAAAAAACGAAGATTTTGTAATGTTCCTAGTTGATAAGTGAGCCACAACTTTTACATTTAATTAAGTTAACAATTTTGTGTAATAAATTTTCTAATTATTGCTTCTAACTGATGGTTATAGAACAGAATAGAAATACTTGGGTACCTTCTCTGTAAAAATTCAAATTATTATGTATAATTCGTTTACATTAGCACTAAAACAAAGTTTTAACAAACGAGATTAAGAATAATAAAAAATAAAATAATCGATAAATCATAAATGTAATAAAATAATCGCCGTACAAAGTGAGCCAGCAGGTGGCAGCAGACGGCCTCCTGCGTAAAGCGGACATTTCCACACTCCGTGGCTCCTCCCCTGAAGTAGGCAGTAACCAGCGCGTCAACACTTTTTTCCTCACTGCAGACTCACACTGTGTGTGTCTGTGTGTGTTTGGAGTTTGTTCGCCTGCACTCTTTTCCACTCGGACATATTCGAATCAAACTTTGAATTTTTTTTCCCTTTGAAGGACAGTTTGTTTGTTGAGGAAGACTGAGGAAGAGGAGACAGCAGCAGGAGTCAGAGAGGAGGAGGAAGAAGAAGAAGAAGAAGACAGACCTGGAGGAGGAACAGGGCGTTCAGACTTCGAAGTAACCATGGAAGTTCCTGGTATGCAGGTAAAGGTGGACGAGCCGCTGCGTGTCACCGGCGCCGCTGCCTCTGTGCGGGCCTCAGTGAAGGCAACACAACAGGAACACAACAGGCCGCTGAGTGTGTTTAAACATGACCAACACACACTTCCAGCACTCAGCATTCAGATGAGCACACACACACACACACACACACACACACACACACACACACACACACACACACACTGGCTCTCAGAGCTGAATTAAAGGGTGTTTATGTCACAATAGTCACATAATTATACAGAATTCTACTTTAATTGTTGACCTAGTGACCTCAGCTGTCATCATACAGGATATGATATGTATAGAAATAACCATAACGTGACTTTGTGGTGTTTACGTCTCTTTAAATGAGTCATTTATACTGAGACACTGGCTCTAACGTCACTTTAATGAGTTTTTATACTTTACAGCATGGAGCTGATGACATATCACACACCTCTGGTGGTTTATACTATAACTTTAGATATAAATAAAGTGAAAAATATTCAAATGAAACATTAAAAACAGAGAATATGCTGCACAACATACACAAAGACAACTCAACTAATGTAAATATACCACGAAAAGTGGAAAACGTACACAGCCCACACCGGCTTCATTGTGTTTCTGTGTGTTTTTAGTCTGAGGAGGTGACGTGCTGGCTCCAGGTGTGATTGTCCTTCAGGTGTTTCTGTCACAGAGGTTTGCTTTCAGTTTTCGGCCCTTAAAGTTGAGTTTGAAGTCCCTTTCAGGACATCCTGTAGCATTAGTGCGTCTCAGCTGGTGAGGTTTGTGTTGAGTTTAAAGACACTCAGGCTTTGTGTGTATGATGTGATGCTGGGACCCGTCCTCTCACATCACTGTGACCTTCAGGCCCTTTTTTTAAATGTTTGACTCTGATTATCTGATGTTGCCATGGTGACTGTGAGAGCTTATTTATAGCTCAGTGTTTTATCAGCTGGGTGATGCAGCGTGTGCTAGGCGTGTTTTAGCCTCCGTGCGCTGCCACTGACCTACTTTGCGTGGTCTTTTGTTGGGCTGTGGCTTTATGACGGCGTGGTTTAACGTTGGACTGGCGGTATATGACGGCTGTGTAATGATTAGTCTGGCTGCTTTTGATCATTGGGGAGGAGGACACGTGTCTCTGCTGCTGGAAACTGTTTGGCATTCAGGCCTCCTCCTCCTGTTTGGCCGGCTTTCAGGTGTGTCTACCTGTGGGACTGGCTCGCTCTGCCTGCTCTGTGTGCCCCGGGTGGGCGGGGCTGAAGTGGTGTCAGCGGCTGCTTACAACAACAACACCTGGCAGCAGCAGCAGCAGCTCCGACACAGGCGCTGACAGAAATGGCTGCTGTTCCTGTTGTCAGACGCAGGTGCATGTTGCTCGGTGGAGCACGCTGTGTATCTGCGACATGTTTGCCAGGTTCCTAACTTGACTTAACCTTTAAAACTATAGTGCTTTATTGTCAGAATACGTATTTTTAAACAGAATTATGTTGAGAATGAAGGTTTTCTTAAAAACTGCGACTCTTTTAGCTCCTTTATGCGAATTGTTTTGGTTTTCTGACGTAAAAGTCGCATTTTTTTAATCGTAAGATTCTAGGACTAGGGTATTCTGGTGGTGTGTTCAATGACCCCAGCGGTGTAATAAGTGTAAACGTACAGTAGTACTTTTAGAGGCAGCGCTCAAGTGGCCATTTAAGGTACTGCAGTTTTTGTAGGCAGCTAAACAGCCTGACATGTTTTTCTCAGAAGTCACTGAACACACCTGAACGTTGTGTGTAAGACCCGTTACACAATGCAGAACAATAAAGTTGATGTCATCACCGAACATGGTGCCATCATTACACAAGTTCAGCAGCTGACTCCATCATTGACTTTCACAGTCTGCTGCAAATAATAATACGGTCTTTGTTTGGCGGCTGCAGGCAGCACATGGCTGCATGAGCTCTTTCAGGGTTTCCCACGGCACGTCACAGGCTGGGAGACCTCCTGAAACACAGAGCACAGCTGACAGTCATTATCTGCATGCTAAGGTGATGAACATGTCTGCTAAACGTTAGCATTAGCCAGTAGATAGACGATCAGGCTGACTCACGGTACCACCTGCTCCAGTCTTAAACTACTTAACTAACAGCTGTGAGGCACATTAGGTGTTTTTCCACAGCAGGAACTCTCAGGAACTGCCCTTTAATCTGCCTGTTTAGACCTGCTCAGTAGTAAATCAACATCTGTGGTTCAGAAGAACCTCTACAGGGGCAGGTCTATAGAAGGAAATTTGCTCTTATCGGCCGATTGGTCCTGCAGTGGAAAACCGCCAATTGAACAGCTATCGCTGGCTAATGTTAGCATTTTAGGTGGAGCTGTCTGAGCCTCACGGAGCTGCTAGTGTGGCTGTAAAAACCTAATCTGGACACTTTATAAACAAAGCCGAGGATCCGTCATCTGATTCATCTCATGGAGGCACCCATCCAGTTCCTGTCTGAGTGGGCTGCTTAAACATGCACATCACCGTTCATCATTAACCAACAACGAGTCTGTTTCAACTGAAACTACACCAGCAGCTGCATCTTCAGGCAGTGATCAGGCTCCAGGCTGCCTGACAGCAGAGCTGGAGTTCTTTCTAAAGTTTTATGACTTGATTGATGGATCATTAGCTGGCAGGTTCCTGGCAGTCAGGAACATGTGGGACACATTTTTATTGACGCTTATCTCCCATGATGAGGGTCAGTTTCGCTTTTAGATGTTGGTGTTCTGATGTCCTGTGATGGTGACAAACACCAACAAAGAAGACGCACAAACATCAGGCATCAGTAAAAAGACGTGGAGCGCTCATGGTCCAAAAACCAGAAACAAGCGCAGCAGAGGAAAAAGGGTCTCTTCCTTTCCACACTGAAGTCCTCCAGGATCTGGACTCCATGTTCTGACCCCTCCTGTTAAAGAACACCAGAGCTTCCTGTGTGACTCCAGCGGGGGATCTGTTCTGCAGTTCTTCCCGTGCTCGCATGTTGAACCGTTCTGTTGTAAATCCGTCTGATCCGTTCACATCGGAGGTGTGTCCGTGTCTTCTTCTTCTTCTTCTCTTCGTGTTTTGACGGCAGCACCTTTTCGGATCTCATGTAGTCTATAATCACAGGCTGCAGCAGACTCCTGGGTGAGGAATTATCAGCAGCCAGCAGCCTGTAGGGTTTGATTATAGAGGGTGAGTCAGTTTCTCTGCGGGCTGAATCATACAAGAACTTTTCCACACTCCTCTGGTCACATGTTTGTTTGTTTGTTTACAAAAGATCCAGTTCTGTGCTTTGGCCTGTTTTTATTTGGACAGTTTCTGGTGTTTTTCCCTCATGTTCAGTCAGTGTGGGCTCACTGGTCCCTGCAGGGTAACGTCTCCACCTCATGACTACAAATAGAAAAAAAAAAATAGAGCCTCGTTTCTACAGTAGAAAGCTGCACCAAATACTCGCTGAGTGTTTCTCAATCACGGCTTCTTAGTTGCGTAGATGAGTAAAAGAAAAATTTGTTTACCAACAGTAGAGTTAAAGAAGTTTGTTTGTTTAGTTTTGTTCTCGGATGATTCAGTGAGTTGCATCATGTTTTGAAGCTGCGTCTAATAAAACAGGAAATGATGAAGAGCGGTGACATTTTCACATGATGTGGCTCCACAAAGGTCTTTTTTTTTTCGGAATGTCGTGTTTGTACTTCCTCCTTTAGCAGCTGTGCCCTTTGACCTCTAACACACACACACAGACACACACAAGAGCTGTTTTGTTGGGATATTTGGACAGCACTTGTTAGTAAAAACATGGAGCCCTCTCTCTCTCACACACAGAGTTTCCACAGCCTGGTCCAAGTTTTCCCGGCAGCCTGGTGTGTGTCTGTGTGTGTGTGTGTGTGTGTTGGAAGGAGCGGGCTGAGTTCACTGACCTCCTCCACCCGACTCTCCGCCTTTCTCTCCGCTCTGTCCCTTTGACCTGAGTCAGACTCTTATCACCTCTGTTCACAGGTGTAAAACTCGTCCCCACTGTGACATTTAATTCCTCTGTGTCAGAGTGTTTAACCCTCTCACTCCTGTCACGTAGTCAGTGAGCAGCATGAAGCCCTGCACCTCCATGAAACCAGCACACACACACTCCTCAGCTGTGGAAATTTAAAATGAATGAATATTACTGACAGCGCCCGTGTGTCACTCATGATGCATTCAAAGACCCTTGAAAAGTTGAAAGTCTGGCCTAAATATTACTGACCTAATCATTTTCTGATGTACCTCCTTGTAGGTGATTTACAGTCAAAGCTTTAAGACATTTTGTGTTTGGCTGAGCATGAAACTTCACTTTAAATGTCACCAGCCGATAAGCTGAAATTAAAATTCCCAGACCGACCTGCGGTCAAACGTTAACAGTGTCTGCAGTAACCAAGCCGCCGTGCTCGCTGTAATGATTGAGCCGGCGCTGAATGTTTAACTTCCTTTTTTTTCCCTCTCCCAGCTGTTGTTGTTGGTTTGCTGCAAGGTCAACGTGTGGCTGCTCAGGTTCACTAAAGATGTTCTGATGCTGTGTCTGAGTATTTATAAAACAAACTCCTCCACCTGCCTGGCTGAGCAGGAAGTCCTGTGCGACTCTTCCTGACCTGACACACAGAGTCCGCCTTAAGATGTTAGGAACATGTGGACTCAGGTGAAGATTACACGTCAGGAAAGGACTCACGTTATCCAACTTAGCTCCTTAAATTTCATGCAGTTCCTTAAATGCCCACTTGAGGGCTAGCTCTAAACGTGAGCCAGTCCCACTGACTTCCATGTCAAAGTGTCCATATTTGAAGTTTGTGCTGTAAGAATACATAATCCCTACAGATTAACATCTGCAGGGATTTATTAGAGCCCCGCTTAGTGGCCAGTTCAGGAACTGCAGTTTTGGACACTGCTTTGTTTTACGTTGAGTAAAATATGTAAATATACAAATAAAATGAATATTTAGAAGGAAAACGACACTGGTTGTAGCTTCTGTGGTTAACGGTTCTGTCTGCTGCAGGGTACGAAAGTATGGATTATCAATTGTTAATGATTCATTGTTACAAAAAACTAAACTCTTCATCTGAAGTAAAGGAGGGATGGACTCGTCCATGTCCTCTGGGGAAACCCCATGGGTTGTTATCTTATCTTATGACATCATAATTGATATGTAACCAGTCAGTTTCCACAATGTCTGGAGGCAAACTGGCAAACAGATTAACACAGAGGGTTGAACGCATCGTGTACACACACACACACACACACTGCTCGGCTTCATCACTCCTCTGCCTCTCTGCACTCAGCTAAAAGTATCATCACACAAACCGCTGTGTGTGCTGACAGGGTGTGGCAACACTGTGGGTACCCAGTGTGTGTGTGTGAGTTCTGTTTTTAGCTCAGAGAGGAAGCTCAACCCGCATCACAGGAATATCATGCACGTCTGTGGGGATGTTTATTAAAGGTTTTCTGGGAGTTTAAGGACAGAGTGTGATGCTGTGTGTGTGTGTGTGTGTGTGTGTGTGTTGATACCAGCACCACAACAGTTGAAACAAAACACAGAAAAGTTCAAGCCAGTTAACGTTCCAGCCAGCAGGTCTACATTTAGAGTGTGTTGTTGATGTAGTGTCCAGTTAGTTTGCACAGTAAACACATAAACTTTAGAAGAAATAACATCTTTTGTCAACTGTCAAACTGCAGCAATAAGTCGCCAGTAAAGACCATAAACACAGTCCTGTACGAGCTGAGCGGCAGCAGCGTTTAGGAAGTGACTCCAGGCCTTCAGAGATATGTCTGCTGTGTGTGTGTGTGTGTGTGTGTGTGTCAGGCAGCTGTGTGTGTTCAGTTCCTGTTATCTTTAACTGTCATGCATGTTTCCTTCTGCGTTTTATAACTCTGTGGTGACAACATGGCCGCTGCGTCGCACAGAGTTCATCAAGTGTGAGAAAATACAGAAAAAACAGGGCTGGGAGCCTGAGGGAAGCGCTCAGTGTTCATGCTGTTTTAATATTAATCAATCAATAAATAAATTGTCTTCTTCCTGTTTCCAGAGCTCTCAGATTGATCCAGAGGAGCTGTTTACCAAATTGGATCGCATTGGAAAGGGGTCATTCGGAGAGGTCGGTGTCATTGTTTTACTTTTCTTTCTGCTTCGTCTTCCTCCCTCCTCCTCCTCTCTGTCATGTCTGAATCTTTATTCTAACCTCTGTTATCTTTCCGTCTACTCTTTCCTTCCCGCAGGTGTTCAAAGGCATCGATAATCGCACTCAGAGTGTCGTTGCCATCAAGACGATCGACCTGGAGGAGGCTGAGGATGAGATCGAGGACATCCAGCAGGAGATCACGGTGCTCAGTCAGTGCGACAGTCCCTACATCACCAAATACTATGGCTCCTACCTGAAGGTGAGCTGCAGGGCAGGAGGCAGCGGGGCTGATGGGAAATGTAGGAGGATTGAGGGGCTCCAGCTGAGACTGAAAACAAACGCTTGTTGTCTCTTTCAGGGCAGTAAACTGTGGATCATCATGGAGTATCTTGGAGGGGGTTCAGCGCTCGACCTGGTGAGTCCTGGACCTGGACTTATTGATCGGTTAACTGCTTTCCTTAGGACGTTTATTATGATTAAACTTTCTGATGAAACTGGGCAGGGTGTGTTTGAATGTGTAGCCTCGGGCGTGTCTGAATGTTTTGTATGTGTGTCATCACCTGGTGTGTGTGTGTGTGTGTGCACAGCTGCGAGCAGGCCCGTTTGATGAGTCTCAGATCGCCACCATGCTGAAGGAGATCCTGAAGGGGCTGGACTACCTGCACTCGGAGAAGAAGATCCACAGAGACATCAAAGGTGGGGCTCGGGTCAGAGGCTGGTGTTTGGGGTGTGGAGCCGTGACCTCCTGGGTTAAGTGACGGTGTTGATGTTTCTCCACAGCTGCCAACGTCCTGCTGTCGGAGCACGGCCAGGTGAAGCTGGCTGACTTCGGAGTGGCCGGGCAGCTGACGGACACACAGATCAAGAGGGAAACCTTCGTAGGAACCCCATTCTGGATGGCTCCTGAGGTCATCCAGCAGTCCGCCTACGACTCCAAGGTCAGACATGTTCTCAAGAGTCTTTGCCTTCACGCACTGCAGCGTAGCAGGAGTCAGTGATCCCTGCCGTGCCGTATTTGCCTGTCTCCGTAGCGACCTGATCCACGTGGATTTGTTGTTCTGAGGTTTGCATCACTTCCACACACATTTGCATCTCGGAGCAGCGTCTCCTCCGTCCTGCCGTCTTCTTTTCTTTTAGCTTTTATTTGATCTTTTGTTCGGCGTCCAGCTGCTCTTCGGTTCACAGGGATTCCCTCGTCCTCCTCCGACACAAAGCGTCACATATAATGGCTTCAATAATGAAGAGCGCATCATTCAGTGATCACAGTGAAAGGCTGATTAAATAAACAAAGGTCACTTAAGGATTATATAACAAGTGCTTTTGATATGAGGCGGATCCATCAGGGTGTGTGTACTCGGTGTCCTGATGTGGTTTGACGTTGTGTGTGTGTCTCGCCGTCAGACATCAAATAATGGTGAAATTCTCTGGAAACGTGACAACAAATGTGCAAGAAGAGACTCGCAGAGCAGCTTCTCTTCAGGGTTTATCTGATCGCCTCTGGGGCTGATGATCGTCATCCCGCTCAGCTCAAAGTTCAAAGCCACCAGCTTGATAGAATTTAAAGTTGGTAGCAAAGTTTACTTAAAAGAAGAAGATCATGGGTTCTGTAGGGGTTCAGTAGGGATAGAGGAAGGAGTTTGGAGTGTTGAGAGGAGCCAGGTGAGCTGGGTCGGACATCTTCCCTGGTGAGGTCTGTCACAAAACACATCTTTGCCTTTCATTTAAGAAGTGAAGCAGCTAATTATAGCAACGTTTGACACAAACACTTGGATCTAAACCTGAGCGGCTGGCAGATGCAAGCAAGAGCAACATCACTCCTGTTGATTTAAATGAAAAACATGGCTGCAGGAGTTCTGAGTCACGTGTTCAGATCGACCGGCTCTGTTGTGAATTTTGTGTAAAAGGGAAGAAAGACGAAGAGCGACTTGTTGAAACGGTTTCAGACAGTCATGTAAAAGGCTGTGTGTGTGTGTGTGTGTGTTCCTGCCACATGCTGCCATATGGTCAGCGTGTGTCACAGTAATGGAGCTGGCAGAGTTAACAGTCAAACGGTGACCGAGCATCCCTTTGTAATGTGACCCTGAACAGCTCCGCTACAACTGTACACCCTGTGTGTGCGTGTGTGTGTGTGTGTGTGTGTGTGTGTGTGTTAACGTCTGCTGCTTACTTGGGCCTCCACATGATTGTCTGAGCAAGTTGAGAAGACGTGACATTCAACCTGTGTGCATGATCAGCTAGTGAGAGAGTGTGTTCCTGCCCAGGTTGACATATGGGTAGTGGGGCGCAGCCATCAGGCAAACAGCAGATAGCTGTGTAACCTGTATTCCTACACACACAGTAAATAAGCTCATTAAAGTCCTTTTATCGGGTGAGTTACCAGCTGTGTCCTCCTGTGCTCTGTCTCCTCCTCCAGGCCGACATTTGGTCTCTGGGCATCACGGCCATCGAACTCGCCAAGGGCGAACCTCCGAACTCCGACATGCATCCGATGCGAGTGCTCTTCCACATCCCCAAGTCTCCCCCTCCAACGCTGACGGGAGACTTCTCCAAGAGCTTCAAAGAGTTCACCGAGTCCTGCCTCAACAAGGACCCTTCCTTTGTAAGACACACACAAACACACAAACACACACACATGAGGCAAAATCACCACAGTCCTCCGTGATCCCTGAACGCACCAGATCTGTCAAAGAAATCCTACCTTTCTGGAAGTTGACTTTTTGTTCTTCCCTGTGCTTGGTGTGGGTGTTGTAGCATTCTGCTGCCCCCTGGTGGACACAGAAGTGTTAAGTTTCCACAAAAGTCATTCAGTAATAACTTCACTTCAGTTTCATTAAGACGTCTACCCTTCTGTGCAGCGTCCCACAGCCAAAGAGCTGCTCAAACACAAGTTCATCGCCAAGCACTGTAAGAAGACGTCCTACCTCAGCGAGCTGATCGACCGGTACCGGAGGTGGAAGGAGGAAGGCCACAGCGACAGCAGCTCTGAAGACTCCGACAGGTGAGTTTTACACACGGTGCTGTCGTTTCGTAACACATCAGTTGTGTGAATAACGCTGTGACGTTTGTGTGTTTGTGTAAAGTGAATCCAGTAACAAGGAAAACAACGAGTCTCCTGAGTGGTTGTTCACCACCGTCCGCAAGAAGAAGACCGAGGGCAGGAAGGTCCTGAACGGAACGGTCAGTCCTCTCGAACACTCATCTAAATTAAAGAGATTTTTTTATTTTTTACGACGATCTCTGCAGAAATCTGATTAAACGTGACGTGTTTAGAGCCGTCCTCTCTGTCTTTACAGGCTCAGGACCAGCTGAGTAAATCTGCCAGCCTGACCACGGTCATCTCGCCCATCTTCACTGAGGTTAGCACACAGTCGCTCACAGAGCAGCCTGTAAAGATACACGATTGTGTCTGTTTGAACGTGACGGCACGTTGTTGCTTCTGTGGCACAATAAAACAACACAACTCGGGTTTAAAGGGGCAGTTTGTGCGTTTGATGACAGCTGTGTAGAAGCCTGTGTGTTCTGTCGTAACTAAAGCTAGCTTGCTAATTAGCTCAAATGATCCTGGATGTGGTAGTGGCTAAAGCTCTTGTGTATAGCTTAGCATATGGGCCTCTCTCTGCTTCCTCGCCATTTTGGTTTTAGAAAGACTTAGCTTAGCACAAAGCCTGGACCAGGCTACGATTGTCAATTTAATCTTGAAAGTTAATGCTGAGAAACATTTAGCTTAGCTTAGCATAGCACAAGGACCAGGCCAGACCAGAGCCAATTATAGCATAAAACGTCACACGCTGTTTTTAAGGTTAACTTAAGATTAGCTTAGCTTAGCTTAGCACTGGTGAGTTTGTTGACATGTGGGCTTAACGATGATTAGCTTTCACTAATCTAAATAAAAATCACACTCATGTTCTGCCAGGCTAGCCGAGCTAGCTGTGTTTTTATGCTAGGCTAAGCTAACCGACTTCTAGCAGTAGTGTCAGACATGAGAACGAAGGCAACAAAACAACCCCCCTTCACCCTGATTCATGTTTTATTTGACATTGTTTTTATTATTGTCTGCAGCTGAAGCAGCAGCACAAGGAGCACTCTGAGCAGCGATTGGCCATCGAGGAGCTCGAACGCAACATACGATTGGCTGAGGATGTCTGTCCGGGCATCACGGACAGGATGGTCACACACATCATTGCCAGATACCAGAAGTACGTTTGTTTTGTTTTCTTTCTTCGTCTGTCTCCTCATCCTTTAATCTCATTGGTCCACGCTCTCCTGACTCATGTTGCCCCTCCCCCTTTCAGATTCACCAAAAACTGAAGGACAGACATGAAGGACAGACAGAGACTGTGTCTCCGCACGGTGACGCTGCTGGACGCTGGCAACAGAGGAGATTTGCTGTGCAACGTCTCCTCGCTGTACACACACACACACACACACACACACACACACACACACTAATGTAATATATACACTATATTTTATATATATACATATTCACTGCTGCTGGTTGAAGACCTGTTCAGATGAATTCTTTGCTTTTTGTTTTTCGGGTTCTTTGTTTTTCTTTGCATAATAACGTTTAATATAAAATCATGTTGTCTGCCTTAATTGAAACTAAAGACTTTAAATCCTGAAGTTTCATCATGTGCCTTCTATTTTTTGCAATGAGCTGTTTTCTAAAAGTAGCATGAAGAGAGGAGGCTTCCTGTCCGTCAGCAGTGATATGGTTTTAGTGTCATGACCTCCCCTGAGTTTGTCGATGTTTATATGTTTGTTCAGTAGCACTTGAGAAAGATTAAATGCCAATATTACATTTGTTGCGATGTCTTCAGTAATGCTTTTTACTTACAGCTCCCTGATGTCAACCTTTCAGTCGTTGTTTTCATGAATCTTTAATATGTTAAACTCATGAATTCAGAACTTTTCCTCTCCAAAATGATCCAAAAGTAGCATAATTATGTCAGTCTACATGTGAAAAATGGCGGCCATTTTCTGACAGCTATCATAGTAGCTAAACACGGTACTTTACCTATGGACAGAATTACTCTTCATGTGAAAAATCGCTGCCAGTAGGCTAGCTAGCTGTTATTTAGCTTGGAGATTATCAAATGTTGCTGCGTTATGCGTCATTTGGAACGTATAATATAACACACAGAGGGAGCTGTAATAAAAGGTGTTACTGACAGTTTGTACCAAAGACACTATAAAACTTGGTCACTGTATATTTTTGCCTTTTTATACAACATAAGGGACGGGACATGTACGATGAAAGATGTAAGATTTTTCAATGATGTATTCTGGTTTTTTTTGTAGCGGGACTTTAGAGTTTATGAATAAATATTTAAGTTTGATTGAGCAACGTGTGGTTGGTTTTTCTGTTTTTTTGGATTCTTTTTTTCCCCCACCAGCGGTCCTTAAATGAAAAAGAGAAAAACAGGGTTTAATAACGAAGCCGTTTTATTACAGTGTGTTTTTTGTGTGTTTGTAGCTCAGCCACTGATTTGTCAGGAGGACTCAGAATATGGCAACACAGGTAGAAATCTGACGAGCGTTCAGGCGGTTCTGTTGATGGTTTTTTTAACCAACACGTAAACACTGCACTTCTTCAAATGGCCACTTGAGGACCGGGCCAAAAAATGAGTCAATCCACACAGGCGGCCATGTTAAAACTGAGAAAAATGAAACCAATCCAGAGCCGAAGACCTCCAAGTTACCATGTCAAACAGTCATTAATCCAACATATATCTGAACTGTGTGTTTGTGTTCTGTAGGTCTAGAGCGTTTTAAGCAGAGTCTTCTTGGTCTGACAGATATCTAAAGAGATCTATTTGCATATCCAACAATCCAACCACATCTCACAAACAGCCTGAATCCTGAGGTAAAACCTTTCACCTGCACTCCTCTCACACATTTATCACATGGGTCGTCTTATCTACAGCCTGCGGTGTCATCCTGAGTCTGGGTCTGGACCCTTCAGAGTTCACCCTACAGAGTGACTTCAGTGATCTTCGCTGCTCCTTTCGTCTCTTCTCCTCCTTCTTTCTTCTTTTCTTTCTTCTCTTCTTCAACTTTTGGCTCCTTTTTTGCCGCCTCCTCCTCTTCTTCCTCCTCTTCCTCCTCGTCCAGTTGGAGGCTTCCGGAGGAAAACCTCATCCTGGCTAAGCCACCGGGTCGCACCACCTTCCCCACCTGGGGGGCTGGGCAGTAATATGGATAGAAAACCTCAGGGTCCGAGTCGCTGTAGCTTCCCGAGGCGCTGCCGAACATGCACAGTGAAGCAGGGCGGTCAGGAAGAGGCGAGGAGTTTAGCGGGAGGTAGGTGGGTCTGGAGGGTCGTGTCAGGTGGGGGTAGTAACCGAGTGGACGAAACTCAGAGGCGGGGTTGAAGGCGGGGTTGGAACTCCTTGGAAACTTGACATCGGGTTGGCTGGCTACGCGGCGAGGCAGGCCAGGAAGGAATCTGGAGTCGTCACTGTAATGTCCCGCCTCTGTGTGTCCCACTCCCAAGAATCTGGCTCCATTGCTTCCCGGCTGATAGACCCTGGCTAATCCCAGGCCGCCTGAGCCTGAAGAGCGGAGGTTCCTCCTGATGGGTGAAAGGGACGGTGAATCGTGGCCCAGTGGGTAGAAGGATGGCTGCGACAGGCCATCCATTGTCACGTAATCCCGCCGCCTCACATGTGGGAAACGCTCGAGTGAGGACACGGCAACGTAGTCTGTCAGGTAGGGGTGTCGATTTAGCGGCGAGGAACCGGCAAATGGGAATGATGGGAGGACAGGGTGGTACTGGTAGGCAGGGTTGTTGGGATAGAGAAGAACCAGTTGCTGAGCGGTGTCTGGATGTGGCTGAGGGTTGGGCCGCCGTCGTGATCGGTTGCCATAGACGCCGGCTAACCTTTGGGCTTGGCGCTGCACGCCAATCCGTCCTCCCCTCATGTCCTCCATTAAAGATGTGGAAGCAGATCTGAACTTGGGCGACTGATGGAGGGATGACGGAGAGAGCGGAGTGACCTGAGCCAGAGGGCAGGACCTGTGGCTGACCTCCACGGATGATTGGCTGCGTTTAGCCCTTCGTTCACTGATTTCGTTCACGCCATGTGGATCCAACTCGTCCTGACTGTGGACCACCAGAGCACGGCTTGAGCGCGGGAATGGATGGGCATGTTCGTACAACTGGAAAGACAATCACATATGATACTTTGTAGAGATGAATCTATGAAGCTGTGGTCCTGGAATGTTTCTGAACTCTACCTGTTTGGAGACGTCGGTGAGGAGATCAGGAGACGATCGACACTGTCGAGGATCATAGTCTGACTGACAGTAAGTCCTGGACAGAGAAATAAAGACATGAATGAAATGTCCGGACTCCAGCAGCAGGCACGTTTAGTGGTTTGGTTGCAGAGCTTATTGTTTTCACCTCTCAAAGTGTGAAGACTTCTTGTCTCCTGACCCCATACACTCCAGCAGCTGCTTCTGGGTTCGCCCACTGCCAAAAACCACACAACATTAAAGAGTCCTGATCATGTACACAGTGTCTTACTGAGAGTCAGTGAGTGGAAGATCTTTTCTCACCTGTATCTGAAGCTGGAGCCCTTGCAGGACAGAAGCGTTTTGTGTACGCCCTTGGGTTCCTCGGCCAGCCTGAAGAAAGCGTGATATTCTACGCATGTCTTCCAGAAAGATTTACACACATCCCGGCTGGCCATGGCGAACTCAAGCGTGTCCTTACAGGAGGGCTGGACAGATAAAAAACAGCTAAAACATCATGACCACACCTGGCTGTGCAACAGCACCAAAAAAAAGACCCAGTGACTGCTACACGGTGTCTGGCTATCCTGTCATGGTGGTTCCAGGTTTGGTCCAACACTGAATCATGATTTTTACCTGAGCCTAGGACCTGAGTTTACCCTGCTACAATGGCTACAACCATTCGGACATACCCTGCCGAGACTTTACGAGATAACCATGATTCACTTTGTCTGTGAGTGGCCACAAAGCTGTGGTTGAAACGGTCTGAATCTCATTGGTTCAGACAGGTCCTCACCCCGACTTTGTCGTGCAGCTTGATGAGGAAGTGCTTGCGTTTGAAGCTCAGCTTCCGGATCTTCGCCCAGCTGAACGTGTTGATTTTGGTGTTTCCCTGAAAAACATCATCATCATCCTCTTCATTATCACACCAACCTGGTCATCAATTCATCAGACGAACAGTTGTGACACAACATAAACAGTCAAAGAGCGACCAAAGATGATGAGTCACCATTTTGGAATCATCTAAATTCATCTGATATTTGTTTATAATAGAGCTGAAACAGCACCCCCTGCTGGCAGAAGCCTGTTATGAATCATTACATCTATACCTGAAAGACCAGAACTCCAGAGTGTGTGACAGCCAGGTTGATCCTCATCCCCTCCCCGTCGTGGGCGGGGTGGGGCCGGATGCCGTACATGTCCAGCTTCCTCGCCACCTCCAGCAGGTGGATGTCCGAGTCCGCTGGAGACACTCCTCTACAGAGACAGACAGAAGATAACTGTGAGCAGAAGGTGAGCTGCACCTTCCTCCACCCGTCCAGCACGCACTGCTCCACACCTGTGTTTCTTGTGGAACTTGATGATCTTGTGGTCCAGGTATTCCTGGTTGGGGACGTAGTGCTTCATCTGTAAATGGTGACAGTCCAGCTCCTCATCGTAGTCCCCTAGCTCTGCTGCAACACACACACACCAATGCACATGTCTTCATGTGGCAGCGCTACATTACAACAAACAGACAATGACATCATGGTGGATACATTTAAACTTACACTGCAGTATGTGAGAGACCAGCAGGGCGGCGCTGTTGTCATTACACGTCAGACTGCCGTTACACAGGTCCTGCTTTATCTGTAAGGCAAAGAGATACCTGCAAACAAACAAAACCATTACACCTGCAAATTCAAGTGGTCGATGCTAACTGTGTAGCATAGCATCACTGCACCTGGTCAGGCCTCTCTTAAGCTGTCCCGGGTCTGGTGGGAAAAATTTGACTATAAACCTGAAGAATAAATCACTGGTGTCTGACGCCGGAGAAAGAAAGAAGAAGAAGAAGGAAAAAAAAAAACGCAGGTTAGACATGTGTACAGCGACAAAACTTGACAAAAAAGCCAAAAACTACAATGATACTGGTGCTATATGGTGTAAACAGGAAGTGTGGGACTGAGTGAGACAAAGCAAATAATTGTGCGTTTAATGTTTAGCATGCTAACACAGACTTATTGTAGCATGCTAATGTTAGCATGTTAGCACACTTACATATATTATATATTAGCATGCCGTCAGAAGGATGACACACAAACACAAAACGATTAGCATGTTGACATGTTTATTAGCATTTTGTTGCGTAATTGTTTTTTGAACTTTGAAGACTTACATTTGATCTGTTTGGCCAGCGGCTTCAGCAGCTCCAACCAAACCTGCAGCAGAACCGAGGCGACACATTCAAAAACAGCTCACTTACTTTAATCACGTGTGTGTGTGTGTGTTTCTTACATAACTTCCACTGTGGTGTCTGAACTCCAGTCCAAAGTACTCTTTCTCCAGCAGCTTCAGATGTCCACACACTTTGTTGAAGAAGTCTCCTCCTAACACCTTTTGCTGAAACACAGAGTTAAAGTCTTAGTGAGGAGGATGATGGGACGGTTTCATTAACGGAGACACTTTTAAAGCTGAAGTCCGAGGAGACTCCTGGGGCCTCTACACAGTGTGCTGCAGCTTAGCACCAGAACTCTGCATAATGAGAGCTCCTATAATGATGTTATAGGGATTACAATACATTATAATAAACCATGATGGCGTTATTGCGTATTGATGTCGGCTGCCTCCTCGCCTCCTTTCCTTCCTTTAATCCACAGCTTCCTGCTCCTCTCTCATCCCTTTAATCACCAAGCTGGTGTTTGTGGTTTGTTCACTTCCTCCTCCTTTTTTTAGTGTTTGGTTGTCTGCTAGTCAGTGTTTAGCACTCCGCTGAGGGTCACTGGACGTCCCTCATTAACTTGTCATGAGGAGGAGGGGACACAGCAGCTGTAACCCATTATAGAGAGAACACAGGCCTGACTCATAATTACTGCAAACAAATGAACAGCAGAGCGGTTAGACCCAGTAAAGCAGAGCACGGAGGGAGACTTTAAGAGCTGTGCTGCTAATGCTAAGCTAGGAGTATCTAAGATATAATAAATAAGTACACAGGAACTTGTGATGCATCAAATGGTCCCATGCAATGACAATAAACCTGTAAAAGGTCTTGTTCCACTGCAGTGCCTGATCACTACTCCAGGTCTGTCTGGGTGTTCTTCCACAGCAGGAACTGATAGGCTGTTTCTGGGTACTGTGGGTTCCTTTGTGTGTCCTCCTCCAGTGGAAGTTCACCTTTAGGTCAGTTCCTAAGACTCTTGTCTGTTTTTGTTTCACCTCTTCTGGCCTCTCTGCACTGTGCGATTTCTGTGTGACATGATTTGGTACAACGTCAAGTTTGATGCAGATTGTGCGATGACCATTTGCTGAATTGCAGGCGATCACCGGTTACGACGTACATCAACAATAGGTCGTAGCAGCTGTCACACTGTGAGTCAGTCATCCTACATTTCTGACACCACTAGAATTTGATCTCAGCTTGTCTTTGGTCGCAGGACGCTGACACCGGCCGCTGTGGAACCTGCCTCACAGTGCGTCGTAAGACCACCGTTCTGGAGCCACGATGCTCGTCTTTCGTCTGTGACAGCCCAAAATGGCAGTGTAAACCCGGCATTAAAGAGAACCAGGACTAATCAGTGTCGGACCCGATCCCACAGTTGTCCAGGGCCAATCAGGAGGCACCATTATGTTCCAGCCTTTAGTCATTTTTTGTAGACTTCTTTCTTCGAACTGGTCCGTGGTTCTTGGCTCTTATTATAATCACATGGACTTTTGCACTGAAACACTCACTTCTGGTGATTAAAAGCTGTTTTAGGCTCAAACTCTACTAGAATAATGTACATATAAAACACTCTGCTGCTCCACCCTGCTCTTTACATCCACCCTGCTCTTTACATCCACCCATCCATCTTTTTTTCTCCTTCAGTCATTAATTGGGGTTTTGCCCTAAGGGAGTGCGGATCGGGGTCAGAGGAGAGAACCTCTTTCTTTCTTCCTCTGTAAACATAATGAATTGTTAGCCTGTTAGCTTAGCATAAGCCCTGAAACGGAGCCTTCACACAGCTGTCAGGGTGTCAGGATAGCTGTGCAGATGCAGTCTGATGAAGGAGCGGTTGTTTGTGTGACTGCAGAGTGGGTTCGCTCTGTAACTCAGACTCATTACCTCCACTGTTTCCCAGCTGATCTAAATTTATCACAGTTTATTTTTGCTCTCATCCGTCCGTCTCTTCTTCTTCTTTCTTCCTTCTCCTCTCTCGCCTCCTCTTGTAAAGATGCTGCTGATGTCCCGCAGGCCGCCCGGGAAACCGACAGGGAGGAAAGCATGGGCGTGGAAAATGGAGCTACTTTGCTAACACAATACTGCCAGCTACACACACACACACACACACACACACACACACTGAGAGGCTCTCTTTAGATTGTGTTAGTGCCTCGCAGTGTTGAAAATTCCTGACCTGGATAGTGGAGCACATGACCATTCATAGACAGCAGAGTGTTTCCCATCACACAGCTGGAAAACATCTGCAGGCCTGGACAGACAGACACCTGTCCAACAGTCCAACTATCAATAATAAAGCCAATAAGGAGGATTGATCAGTCTGTGGAGAACATGGATACAATAACCAGTCAGCATTTTAGAGGTTTCCACACAGACACTGAGCTCCTCCTCCATCTTGGTGAGGAGGTGTCAGTCTGTAGGTGTAGATCAGGTGGACAGGTGTTGGACGATGGTGGACATGTGGAGCAGAGGCACAGATCAAACTGTGAACCAGTAACTTCATTCATTCTGTCTTGCAGAAACGTGTCAGTGAGCTCCATCAGGTCTGAACTCTGGAGGAGTTAGGGTTAGGGTTAACACAAAAGCCTGAAACCAATAATCAATAATCAAATAAAGGACGGAGAGGATCGATACAGCCTGGAGGAGGAGGACTGATGTTTTAAAACTCAGGGAAACTTACCTCCACTTCGAACGTGCGCTCACTGTCATCCAGGAAGATCACGCGCAGCCGGAGCTTGGTCTCCTTGGAGACCCGGGTCTTGCTCGTGAAGCTCCCCAGTCTCCGGGTCCGCCGGTGTCGGTCCCCCATCTCTCCCTCTCTCTCCCCTCTCTGTGCGCGTCTCTCACAAACCGCGTTCCTCCATGAAATCCATCAGTAAATCCACCGCTTCACGAGCTCATCCTCATCATCACCATCATCATCATCATCATCATCGTCACTCTTGGGAGCCGTGGCTGCCTCTGAAGCGCGCGCGCTGCGTATGCGTAATGGCACGCGGATGTTTCCAGCCGCTGAAGAAAGAAGTGAGGGCGGAGTGAGCGCCCTGTCAGCGCGAGCAGCTCTGCGCCAGGGTTAACAGCTGATCAAACTGATCAATAAACACCAGATTCTGAATAACTCTGAAAACACGTCACAGCTCCACGCTGTGTGACGACACAATTAAACTGATAACATGACAACACGCAGCCTCTGTGTGGCCCGC
>NC_041026.1:3794535-3897035 GCF_900634625.1 Parambassis ranga | reverse complement strand
ATGGTGCATGAAAATCAATAAACTAGCTGAAAGTGTTAGCATTAGCTTAAAGACAATACAACTGTTATCAAATATTGTCCTGCGAGGAGGACTGTGTCTCCTCATGAGGAGGTCGCGCCTCCACATGGTGGATGTTTACGTTCGCACGTTCCTAGTAAGACACGACACACACACATACACACACACACACACACAGCGCCATCAAATGATTAAAACACAGTAACTCTGACACAAATTACACGTCTGACCTTAAATACATTAATGGTTAAAAAAAAATCCTGGTGTGTGAAGGATGGTGTTAAAAGGATTGGAGCAGCTCTGATGATTACAGTGGACGGGTTTAATCATCGTTTTCTAGATGGTGTTTTCCACTTGGTTAGCTCTCCGTCTCTCATCTTACAAATTAGACGTTCGCTAAAAGACACTGCTGCTGTTAATGCATTCTGATCCGTGCCCAGCTTTCACACTTTTCTTCTTAATACTTCCATTTTTATTCCATCGTGTCTTCCTTTCAGTTTGTTCAGTTCGTCACTCATATGTTTTCTTTATAATATCTACTATAAATAAACGTCTTTGTTTTTCCTCCGTTGAAGTTCTCTGGTTTTTATTTGTATCTTTTCCTCCACCTTCTCCATATTTTTTATTTGTGTCCACCTCGCCTCTTGCAGGCCAAGGAATTCCCCTGATCTTTCCTTCCTCTGTGTATCCATGTCTAATCATTTACACACACTTTCCAGGACACTGATGTGAGATTGGATGTGAGCTTGTGGAATATCTGAGCCGTGTTAGCTGGCGGCTCTTTAGAGAAAATATTCTTCTTTTCTTTCAGCAGGAATCAGCTTCAATTTGTCTCTTTTCCACATCTGGGTTCATGGTCTTTGACCTCTGTGCCCGGCGTCATGTCCTAAAGACTGTTTGAGTGGCAGGAAATCATTGATGAGGAGGGAAACCTGACGGCAGTGACAGACAGGTGGGGGCGCTGTGCTTCTTCTCTGTTTCCCTGCAGCTTGAAACGTTCGATAAAGACAGAAATGAAATTACATTGAGATGGAAATACCTGGCTAACTGTTAGCTAATTAGCTGCTATACAAACGATGCTAACAGAGAAATGAAGCTGAATGTGGATGCGACCATAAAAACAAAGCTGCAGTTCCTGTAACGGCCACTAGAGCCGGCCGAGCCTGCTAAGATGGCGTCAGCTGAAGTCTATAATGCGCTACTTTTGCTTTTAAAACAGTGTGGACGGAGGTCAGCGGCCATTTTTGTTTCAGACAAAATAAACTGCGCTCATGCTCTGATGAGCCAATTAGGCGGAACCCTCATCTGTTCAGGAAGTATAACACCCGGAGGGAGGGAGGTAGCTAGGCTGCTCTTCAGCCGAGTCTGAAACTGAAGCTACTTTTTTATGTGGCAGTGCTGGTATATCCAGTGTTTCCTCACGTCCTGAGCAGTCTGAGGGATAAAACACAACAGCAGTGAGTCAGTCAGACCTCAGTGTTCATGCAGCCTGTTTGGTCATTTGTTTACAGAAACACAGAATCTGACAGCTGATCAGTGAAATTAAAGGAACTTTTTCAGGTATTTAGCTTCGTTCAGCATCGTGTCACTTTCAGCCGTGTGTGTGAGATTATTCGAGATGTAAAGTGTGTGTGTGTGTGTGTTTGCCTTTTACCCAGCATCTTAATGACACCGCCGCTGATTCAGCTAAACACCGTGGAGAGGATGAAACGTGGAGAGTCGGGACAGAGAGGGAGGCTTCTACAAAGAAACAGATGAGAAGATGAGAGTGTGCTGATCAGTAAAGAAAAAAATACACAAATAAAGACACAGAGGGCGAAAACACACAGATTAGATATATTACACTTAAAAAATAATATTCTGGTGCAAAAACTGCCGGTGTTATGCTGCTGTGTGTGTCCTGCATGCACAGTTGAACATGCTCATTCCTTGTGTGTGTGTGTGTGTTTGTGCCAGGCTCATGCCAGCCTGTGTGTGTGTGTGTGTGTGTGTAAACAATAGAGTTGATTAGGCGTTGTGTGGCAGTGACAGCGCTGAGGGGAGATGATTAATGATTCTCTGTTTAATGTGATTAGTCCATTAATACCTCCTGTGATGGCTCAGACTGGCTAACACTGGGGAAAGGTCAGCACACACACACACACACAGACACACACACAGACAGACACACACACATACACACACAGACACACACACACAGCTGGACTGGATCATTAAGGAGGTCAAAGAACGAAGTGCTGCTGTAGTTTAAGAGTCACTAGTATTTTCAGTTTAATGTGGTTTTTCACACTTTACACTGTTGTTGTCTGTGTGTGTCTGTGTGTGTGTCTGTGTGTATGTGTGTGTGTCTGTGTGTGTGTGTTTGGACAAACTATGAGACAATTAAGTCATTAAGAGTGATTTTTGTTCATATTTGCAGCGACGACAGTGCCAGATTAGGATGCAGTACCACTCATGGCCTCTTGGCGCTGCTGCTTGGTCAGGTGACACTTAATCAACACCCCCGAGTGGCTGCTTTAGGGATTGCAGGGCACCGCCTTCTGTGCTCTAAATCAACCAGTGAGCATCAGGAAGTGACAACGTTTTGGTCTGAGAGTCGTTTTGGGAACACAAAACAGAATATCGAGGTCGCTTCTGGAGCCAGCCCCGTGTGGTCGTTTGAGGAACTGCACTTCGGTAGTTTAGAACTTTAAACAAGCTCCAAGTTTCTCCATCACTTTCTAGGCTACCATGGTGCTTCATACACATGACCACTGGAGGGCGCACAGCCATGTAAACACAAGTCTGCACGTTCAAACGTTCAATGTGTTTAAGATTAATCAGAACTAGAACTTGAACCTTTCCCCACGCTCGCCTCTCTGTGGCGCCTGCTGGAGGCTCTGATGGATTCTAACATGAGCTCATAATAAATGGCCTCCTCCTCCTCCTCCTCCTTGAACCTCCCTCTCTCTGCGCTCTTCGTTCAGGTCAGACCCACCAGAGTTCACATTCTTCCGTTGACGCCCGGCTAAAATTCCAGCTTGCAGTGGTACAGGAGAGCGAGAGTGTGAAAGCGTTAACCCCTCAATCATCTGATGTTTCTTCTGCTTCCTGGCAGGTGTGAGGAGGAAACTCTGCCACGCCGCCAGCCTCCCTCCACGGAGCTCGACCTGTTTACCAGCACAGACCCAAAGACACAGAGTGTGTGTGTGTGTGTGTTAATCTAACCAGTATAGTTAATATGTTGTTCTCATACTCTATTAGCCACAGCTGACAGCCGATGATTGATCTTCTCATCATTTCTCCCCGCAACACCCTGCGGTGACTGTGTGTGTGTGTGTGTGTGTGTGTCTTTAAACATGGCTTCATGTCTCGTGCTCCTTCAGTTTGTGGGTTTGTTTTAGGCCATGTCCACAATTTACTCAGTCAGCTTAGATCAGCATATAATCTCTGTTCTGTGTCTGGATTTATGGACAGAACACAGGACACAACATGATCCACAATCATTGACAGTAAAAACTATGGACAGAGCCTCCGTGACGTCACCCGTTTGTTTCTGAAGAGCCGTTTTGAGTCTCAGTGGGAGGGTGATGACCGCCGCCATGTTGGCAGCGTCACGTCAACTAAAACTCCGAATATGGACAAAGAGGGGGGGCACGAGCGGGGTTTAGGGGGGCGGGTGATCGTGGAAGCAGGAAACTCACGCTGTGATACGTCAACTGTCTGTCACTCAAGCGGCAACGCCCATAATTAGGCGTAATTTTAAGTCCGAATACAATTGAAACGAGTGAGTTGTAAAAAAATTCACCCCCCCTACAATCGACACTAGAAGAGAACCTATCATCTGAGACCACAGCGATTTTTTGTACCAGGCTGTAAACATGTTCTTTTCTGCTGTGAAATCGGCCATTTTAACATGGGAGTCTATGGGAAATTACTCGCTTTTGGAGCCAGCCCCCAGCTGTTGCAGCGTGAATTACAAGTTTTGACACTTCCGCATGGGCTTCCACTTTGAGCCCCGAAGGTTGCCGCTTGTCCACAATAAACAGACACACAAACACTACAAAGAAAACTACCAGTGAGGGATGGAAAGTGATGAAAAACTGACCAGAATGAGACACACAGTCCACACAGGAGGCAAGAAACATCAACAAAACATCACAAAACACCAAAAAACACACAACGATCAAATCAAAGAATGCAAAACAAAAGGTAACACAGGACACAAGACGGCCACATAGAGACGAACATTAGACAAACATTACAAAAACACAACTGGTGTACAGTAGGATCCAGGAGAGGTGTAACACAACCAAATTAAAACGAAAGCACTTGGAGCACCTGGAGAAAACCCACGCAGGCTTAGAAAGGGCCCAGTCAGAACCGAACCGGGAACTTTCTTGCTGTGAGGCATCAACACACATATAAACATAAATTGTGGGTGTAATGAGAATAAACAGATGCAGGCTGTGATAAGACGTTTACCTTCAAATCTCACCTGCTGCAGGTTTGACCTCCCGGCCCGCCGCGTTTGTGTTTTATGGCGCTCACCTCCAGCGAGGCCTTGCGGCGTCCGGAGGGGGGGGGGCCTTGGCAGCCAAACACAGCCGATAACTCACGGCGGCGCCTCGGCAGCGCCGTTAGGACTCAATTACTCCCCCGGCTTTGTTGCAGCTCTTGAGGAAACCTCAGAGTCGCTGCACCCGTCCAACTTTAGTGGCCGTAAAAACGCCACTCCTTCTTCTTCTTCTTCTACTTATATATATATATATATATATATATATATATATATAAATAAAACTTCAATGCAGATCAATCACCAAACCCTGACTGGGAAATTAAAGCGGGAAACGCCTCGTGCGACGGCTTTCAAGTCGGCGGTGGGCTAACTAAGTTTTTGGGCTAACGAAGCCGTTATCTATATGAGGAAAGTTAAGCTATACGTTGAAATGCATATCTGAGGCGATCACATTTCAAAGAGTCACTGGCGCTTATCCAATCACACAGCAGTCACCCCTCCCCCTCCCCCCTCCTCCCCCCCTGCTCTCTCTCTCTGTTTTCCATTTTATCTTCACCTCTCACGCGTTCCCTCGATCCCACCACCCTCCTCTTCCTCTTCCTCTTCATCTCTGTTTCGGCTGCTTTTCTCTGAATCACATCCATGTTCAGCTATCACCCCCCCCCCCCTCTTTATCTCTGTTAAAGTGTGTTGATCCCTTTCTCGCTCTAGAAACCTCCACGTCAAGCTCGGCAAAACACACACACACACACACACACACTTTAATTAATACATAGATTTAAATTGCGATGCCTGTGTGGTGAAGTGATATACACCCCCGCTAGTTAAAAGTCTTTTTTATTGCTTAATCAATGTTGAAATTAATATGATTTAACTCCCGACCCCTTGTTACACACACACACACACACACACACACATATATATACACATACGCATGTCTGCTGGGTTATTAATTATAACACTAATTAACCTACAACTAATGATTTGGCCTCTGTGTGTGTGTGTGTGTGTGTGTGAGAGAGAGAGAAATCATGTGAGCTTGCATTAAAAGTGTGTGTGTGTGTGTGTGTTCATGTAAATATATGTTAATTTGATTCCCAGATATGATGGATTACAGTGGCTTACGATAACGACAGTGAAACTTCTCTTCAAAGCTGCGCGCTCCTTCCGTAATTCCGTTTGGCACTCGGATCAATAAAGTTTGCAGAGTCAAAATTCAAAAAGGACCTCGTCCAAATGCTTCCATTCTTCCCGTGCCATGTCTCCGTCCCCCTGGGTTTTTAAAAAATTATTTATTTTTGAGGAAATGAAAACGGCAGCGCCTCCTGAGGACCCAAAGTAAAAACGCCACCCTCCTCCTCCTCCTCCTCTTCAAGACAAAGTGGCTGTGGTTTATTTGATTGAAGGTATTTTTTCACTCAGATGTTCACTTCTGAAACTGTTAACCATTGACTCTTTTAGCTCTGCAGTTAAAGGGTGGAGAGCTCTGTGGCTTCTCCATCAAACAGTTCTTTTAGTTCTTCAACACTCCAGCTGTTAGCTTAGCTTCTTTTCCATCACAGGTGCAGCACACACTGAGCTACTATGGCCCCGTTCACACTGGAGAGAGTCAGTCCAGCTACAGTAGGATTGAATCCTGATACGTTCAGACCTATTTTCAAATACAAGCCGGATTGAGCGTAAGTCCGACCTGGTCACTGTCCCTGTGAACCGGAAGTATCACCACGCTAGCCTCATTTGACCTGAGCCAGATGTTAAGACAATCCGGCTAGATCCGAGAGGTGGATCGAGATCTATCCAGATCTATCCAGATATGGCCCGAATCCCGCTCTAGCCGGATTGATTTCCCCAGTGTGAACAGGGTCTGAAGGGATGGTGTAACACCTCCACCCAGTCCCTCCTGTCCCTTCATCCAGTTCTTCTTCTCTGCCTTTACTTCTCGCCCTCCTTCTTTTCCTCACCTCCTCTGCTCCCTCGCCTCACGTCCTTGCTCTGCGTCCTCCGTCCTTCGCCTTAAGACGAGGACTATTGATTTTACACACCTTGTTAAAATTGCGTCAAACCCCCCCCCCCCCTTTATTTATCTCTCTCTCTCTCTCTCTCTCACACACACACACACACACAAAGCGGTGCTGTGTGACAGCCAGGCTGACAATAGGTGGCTGTCAGTGTGATTGATGGCACTGATTATATGTTAATAATGAAATAAACATTAAAAAACACATTCAATAAAGCTCTCCATTAACGAACCCACCACACTATCTATCTATCTGTCTATCTATCCATCTATCGATAGGGCACATCTAAGTGATTATTCATTATTAGTCATCATCGCATACATACATACATACATGACCCAGCAGACATGACTTTGACTTGAATTAAAAAACAAAAAAGTTTGAAAGTTTTGAAGGGATAAGGGGGGTGGGGGGTATTTTGGTAAAAACAGAAAGCAGGACACAACAGTAACCGACGGCAACCATCATCAATCAGAGTTTGAAGACATCGCTGGTGGCAAAGACGACAGGAACAGAGAGAGAGAGAGAGAGAGAGAGCAGCATCGGGATGAAGGGATGTAAATGCTGAAAGAGAATGAGTTAAACATAAAGAGAGAGAGAGAGGCTTCATGAGGATGGCGGCTTTAGACTGAGAGAGGAGGAGAAAAGGAGATCTGAGGTGTGTTTGTGTCCTCTTTAACTGTTTTAAAAGAGGAATTAGGACAATGACTAGTCACCTTGAGACCTGCCCTCTCTCCCTTCATCTCTCTTTTTATGTCTACCTCCATTTTCCTTTTTTCTACCTCTTAGTTCCCAGTCAGTAGTAGAGTAGGCTACTGTATAAAGTACTGATGCTGATATTCTTATGAATTCTTGTGAGAATTCCCACAATTCCATTGTCCAGGCTTCAAGCTATATACCAGACCGCACATGGTTCGATCAATCGCTGTCAGTTATTAGGAAGCGACGGTTGGTCCATGAACACGTTTTTGGTTTGCTTGTAGTTTTTTGGCTTCAGTAAAAGTTCCTTTCATGCTGTTTTTTTTCCCTTCAAAAGGACGACAACAATCAATGCTAGGTCCATGATGCTAGTCCTTTTCCTATTGACTACTGCTTGATCCAGAAAGTCTAGAAAAAGCCCAACGATGACGAGAAATCATGCAAATCGTGCAGGAGCTAGCATGAAAGCTAGCAATTCTACCACCTTGTGTCATTGAAGACGACGAAAACACTGATCAGAATCAGCTGCTTTTATGCTAAGCTAGGCTAATCACACGCAAACATGGACGTGACTGTGACTTGCTCGGTCCTGTGAGTGAAATGTTAAAACATCCTTGACACTTGACACTCTGTTACACTCCAGGCACAGCAGATTATGTGGAATGAAACGGTGAAGCGACGGCTTCCTCTCCTTCCTTCTCAGTTCCTTCAGGGGTCAGCGCGGCGAGGACAGTTGAAAATCACTCAGCAGCGCTCCTTTCTGCATGTCAGAGTTCACCACAAGTTGGACTCAGAGCGGATCTCTGCTCACCGTGCCAAAGAAATTAATTGATCTGCAGATTTTTTACTACTGCTGGACCAGGTCCTTCAGGTTCTTTTCAGTCTCATCCCTCTCTCATCTCTTCTTTCTCCTTGTCTGTATTCATTCGCTCCCCCTTCTCTCTCTCTCTCTCCTCCATCCTCCTCTAAACTCTGTTCTTTCTGGATGAGCAGGTTTTATGAGCAGAGTGATAAAGAGAAGAGGGGATGAAGGGCAGAGAGGGAAGGAGAGGTGGAGGACAGAGGGGGACGGAGACAGAGACGAGGGGAAGAGGAAACAGGAACGAGCTCGGCCTTTATCGCACCAGACTGGATGACAGCTTTTATGGTGTAAAAACTCAAGGTTCATTCCTGACGTGAAACTTTCAAGTTCATATGTTGTGTCAGCAATGTACGCTTCAAAGCGTGGTTGCCATGGTTACGATATTACGATAAGATAACTGGTCTTACTGTGTATGAGATCCAAAGTCGGTCAGTCAGGGTTGTATGGGGACATCCCTCCATCCGCCCCAACCTCCTCCCCATGCTGACTGTGCAGCATCTCCGGCCACTAGGGGGCGTTATCACCTAGACATACAGATGCAGAATATATCAGATTTAACCACTAATCTATCCCAAGAATCCGACAAAAGGACAGGTAGTTAACAGCTGAGAACGCTCTGAATTTACTTATTGACAAATCTATTTTCCACCTCATGTGAGCGTAAAACTGGAGCGGGCTGTTATTGAACATGCTGCTGTACGCATGGAGTTTTAATTTAGCTGATGATTGTTAAGAAACAAAGCGTCTCTGTCACTCCGTCCGGCCCCGAGATGCTCGCGCCACACTTTGACACTTGGTAATTGTGTTGTTGAATTAGATTATTAAAGAACACAACTTGAGCCGCCGCCGTCGTCAACATCAGCGCTCGAGGTACAGCCGAGGATGATGGGAAAAACACACACACACACACGTGTCACCGCAGACTTACTGTATATCACTGCAAACACAAAGTTGCTTACATGCACGCAATGTCATCAGCTGCGCGCACACACACAGTGTAATGAAGGCTGGGGGCTGTTGTGTGTGAGATGGATGGTTTGACTTTAAGCTTGTATAAATAAAAGCTAAATAAATCCTGATGGCCTGAAGTGATGGCTCGGATACAGCAGCGTGTGTGTGTGTGTGTGACAGAGTTTGAAGAGACACACTCTCTCAGCCTGTGGTGCTTTTTTCATTCATGTTTTTGTCCCAAAGTGAAATAAAAAAAGAAAATCATAAAACGGCAGCAGACCAATGTCACCCGGTCGCAAACACTCTGCCTCTCATGACCCGTTTTTCTTTCTTTTACTCACTTTCTATTCATCTCAAGCTCTTTCTGACCTGCCTCTTGATGATATTAACCCTTTATATTATAGTTTTTATCTCTAGTGATCTCTCCAGTACACTTGGATGCCTTCGTGGATCTTATTTAATGGTCTTTATCTGTTCAGTTATTACTCCAGAGAGTGCTGTTATCATAACATTCACCTGGTCGTTATCAACCATTCAATGGCAGATATCAGCAGCATTAGCATCCCAGAAAGTGGACATTATCAGTGGCATGATAATCCCAGGATGTGTCCCAGGATGGATTGTCCTGTGTAATGGTCAGTATTATGTGTGTGTTGCACTGTCATCATGTTAAATGGCAGGTCGTGGTGGAGCGACTCTGTCTCTCGGCTGGCCTGGGAACGCCATGGGTTCGCCCCGGAAGAGCTGGAAGAAGTGTCCGGGAGGAGGAGAGGGAAGTGTGCTGCCCCCGTGACCCGGAGATGGGTGGATGGAGACTGTTATCAGCTTCTCTCCATCGGAGGAAACAATGGTGGGTTATCATGTTTCAGTTTTTCTTACTTCCTGGTCCGGTTCAGGCACCAAAGACAGATCGATCAGATCGTATAAAACACGGGTCCCATTAGCGTCCCATGTGTACGAGGATTCTTCTGGCCTGTTGTCAAACTTTGCTCTTCTCCTGGGTGGCTCTGCTACAGTCCAGGTAACTTTTCTGGGACATACATCACTGTCAGGTGGCGCCCTGGGAGTTTCTCTTCCCTGATAAATGACATTATTTCACCTCCCTGCTGTCGCTCATGTGGCTCTGAAGAAGCGAGGGATAAACAGATGAGGAGCGTCAGGCTGGATGTTCCTGGAAATATGACTCTGATGCGGCTGCTGTGTGGAGCAGAGAATTAACGCTGGATAAGAATCACCTGCTCTAATGTTGAATGAATCTTTTGTGTCACTAAATCACACGGACACACACACACACACAATGGTGTTTGTTTCTGATTGGCCCGCAGCGCTGTGACATCATCCGTCCCTGCAGCTCCACAGAGGAAGAAACATGGACGGCCTTTTGTGTCGTCTCCGTCTCTCCCTCTCTCAGGGGACGCAGAGCATTTTACAGACAAGTTTTTCCACTTTTGTCTCTTGTCACCTCGGTCCTTCCTCCTCCTCCTCCTCCTCCTCCTCCTCTTCTTCCTCGCTGTACCACTTCTTTCTCCACATCCCAAAGTCCAACTCCAAGTTCATCCGAGTCGTTAAAACCCCACAGAGAGATATTCACCTCCGCTAAGAGCTCATCTCTCTCTGTCTCTCTCCGAGTCCGGCTTTACCTGATCATTATTAGTCCTGAGAGACAAATAATTGCCCTCCTGTCCCTCTGACTCTCTCCCCTAGCTTCTTACTACTCCACCTTTTCTCCTTGACCTCCATCTTCTGGAGGAATATTGGAGCGTTTTTTGGCAGCAGGGCGAGGAGTCAGCTGAGTCCGAGCAGCTCTGCGACAGTTTGAGAAGTGTTAACAAAGATAAAAACGAACGCTAAGATAATTGGGGTGAAATGAGCAGAACCACATGCTGCTGTTTGTGCAAAGATCCCCTCCTAATGAGATTACACTGTTAAAAACACAGGCGCTGTCTGTGCACAGGTCTATTCTTAAGTACGGACTGAAATAATCTGACTGGGTTTGGCCCGGCCGGATGACTTCCTTAAACACTTTGCTCTTTCTTCAGTCCCATCATCACTGTGTGTGTGTGTGTGTCACTCTTTCATTCAGTCAGGGTTTCTCAGTGTAATGAGATTACACAGGATTATAAAAGGCCGTCTGTCTGTAATCCACACCACTCAATCCCATTTCACTGCTTAAACACACACACTGGTGGTTCTCTTTGATGCTGCACACACTGATCTCTTTTCTTTCGGAGCTTTCCTCTGTCTTAATCCTCGTCTTCTTCTTTTGTGGTAGAAATGATCAGCGTGCCTCATTTCGTTTGGACTCTTTCTCTTCTTTTCTTTTGCACTTTCCTCATTTTTTTGTTAATTTAATCTTCCTGTTGTTCAGGATTTCTTCCTGCTTTGGCTCAGTAGCCGCCATCTTTCCTCCGTGCCATCCTTCCTTCACTGTTCCCTGCTTCTCTTTCTTCCTTTCCTGCTTCCTTCCTGTCCTCCTTCTATGTCTTCTTCCCCTTCCTTGTTTCCTTAATGTCTCCTTCCTTTCTTCCTTCCTCCTCTTCTTGTTTCCTAGATGCCCTTTCCTTCCTTCCTTGTTTCCTCCATGTCTCCTTGTTTCCTTTCTTCCATTCTTTCTGTTTCCTCCATGTCTTCCTTCCTCTGTTTATTTCCTTTCCTCCTTCCTTGTTTCCTCCATACCTCCTTCCTTTCTCCCACGTTTCTTGTTTCCTCCATGTCTCCTGGTTTCCTTTTTTCCATTTTTCTGTGTCCTTTCCTTCCTTCATGTCTTCTTTACTTCATTCCTTGTTTATTCCATTCCTCCTTCCTAGTTTTCTCCATATTTCCACGCATAATTCCTCCTTTCCTTCCTCCTGATCTTGTTTCCTCCCTTCCTAACTTTGGTCGTTTTGTTCGCTTCCTTCCTTATCCCCTCACCTCCTCCTCACTTGTTCTTTGACTTGCGGTCACTCTGCGCAGAACATGCGTCCATCCCGCCACCAGAGCTCGCATGTGAGCCACAACTGGACACACACACACACACACACACACACACACACACACACACACACACACACACACACACACACACACACACACACACACAGTGTTTGAGGGGCTGAAGGAAAAAAAGAAGAAAAATAAAAACTTCCCGTTCGAGAATCAAGCAACTCGTGAGAAAGTTTATGAAACGGCAAAGCGAGAGATCTGACCGATACCCTCCCCACACACACACACACACACACACACACACACACACACACATCAATGGGGTGTAATGTAGTCCTCCTCTTGTCTCCTCACCAATCACATCCTTGAGCCTACCAAGAGCCGCCTCTGATTGGTCCTAACATCTGTCAGCCACTAGTGAAGGAGGCTGGACCAGCACGAGGGCTGACCTGGAGTCTGATCCAGTCGCTTTTACGCACAGACCGGACAGTCCGCTTTCCACGCACGGATAACCGCGCTGAGAGCTTTCTGTGGACAGAGAGACGGAGAGTGGAAGGAGGCAGAGCAGGAAGAGGAGTGAGTGAGCGGACCCCAACTGTTTCCCCAACTGGAAAAGAGTGAAGCACAAAGTGTGTGAGTGTGTGAACGCGAGACTCGGAAGGAGAGAGAGTGTGTGTGCGCCTTCGCCGCTCTCCACTTCGAGCACCCCCTCCACCTTCATGTCGCTCCCCGGCTCACCTCCGCTCCTCTCGCCGGGCTCGGGCGTCCCAACTTCGGTCGCGCTGTATCGTTCAGCCGCAGACGCGCTGCACACCTCCGCCGCCTCCACCGGCACCTCCAGCCCGGCGCACACTAACTCCAACTCGCACTCCCACTCGCACTCCCCGTCCCCGCGGCTGACCAGCAGCATGCTCAGCGCTTTTCTGCCCGGACCAGGCAGCGCGCTGGCCGGCTTGGGTAACGGCGGCGCCCCCCCTCCTGTGTCCGGAGGCAGCGCCGCCCTGGGTCCCCTCGGCGGACTCGGCTCGCTGAGCACGGCCGGTCTGACCCCCGGCTCCCCCGGCTTGGCGCAGACCTCCTCCAGCCCGGGTCTATGCAGCGAGTGCAAGCTGGTGGAGGTGCACGGCGTGAAGGTGGCCAGCTTCAGCGTGGACGGCCAGGAGCTGATCTGCCTGCCGCAGGTGTTCGACCTCTTCCTGAAGCACCTGGTGGGCGGGCTGCACACGGTCTACACCAAGCTGAAGAGGCTGGACATCTCGCCGGTGGTCTGCACCGTGGAGCAGGTGCGCGTCCTGCGCGGGCTCGGCGCCATCCAGCCCGGCGTCAACCGCTGCAAACTCATCTCCAGGAAAGACTTCGAGACGCTGTACCAGGACTGCACCAGCGCCAGGTCAGTGAACGCACCACGCACTGCAAGCTTTCACCCAAAACTCTGCGCAGCCTGTCAGCATGCGGAGCCTCTGAGCATCCGAACTTTCTCCACAAATTCTGATACAAACTGTGCAGACTCGGGCCGGGTTTGCGGGTCTGGTGTGTGTCTGTGGCGCTCTGCAACAACTTGTGTGTAACTGCCTCTGGTTTGTCTTTAAGATAAACATGAATTCACATGAATTTAAAAAGCAAAATAATGCTCTGAAAGTTTTTGCTTCCTTTCAGTTTTTTAAGTTTTAAATCCTCACAGTGTGTGTGTGTGTGTGTGTGTGTGTGTGTGACACCTCTGCAAACATCTATCGGACTCACTCTCGTGCTGTCAGCGCTGTTTCTCAGTGTATTTGCAGCATTAAATGATGCTTGATGGATGTGCGCGTTGTAATTTGCAAACAAACGAAAAGTAAACAACCTTCGGCTCCATCCATCTGTTCTCCCTCACCTGTGTGTGTGTGTGTGAGGCTGTTTGTGCAGACGTGCAGTGTTTATGTGTGAACAGTGTGTTTTTATGTGTGTGTGTGTGTGTGTAGAGCGGATGCACCTTTACGTGCTTCATCACCTGACCTCTGACCTCACAGGCTGCCTAAATGTCACGTTTTCACATTTTCTGTGCGTCACATTTTGATTTTTGAAAACACACATTCATCATTTTAGGCTTGCAAAAACCTGCAGAACACAACCTGAGGCCTGCAGCTGTATTTTTCAGGTGTAGCTTATATTTAATGCTACACAAATAAAAGCTCTAAATCAGTTTGATTCACATTTGATCTTAAAATAAAAACAAAACTTCACATTTCTAAATCCCAGCTGTAAAATGCAGTGTGTGTGTGTGTGTGTGTGTGATAATTGTGATAAAGTCTTAAAGAGTCTGTTTAAATGCACAGAAACTCGGCCTCCAGCCTTTCACTGAGCTTCACGTGCCTCCTTTTATGATTAAAGTGAGCTCTACTCACGTCTGATGGACTGAGTCCGGTGTGAGCTGCAGGGAACAGGTGCACGCCGCCACCTCCGCCACACTGCGCCTCCTCTGCAGGATCAGAACTCTGTCAGAGACATTTTTTAGATTTAGTGCTATAAGCTATATTTCATAATGATATTAATATGTCACATCTTTACTGCAGATAAACAGCCATAAATAAGTCCAGGACCTCCTCGAGAAAAAGCATTTTAAAGTTTACTTAAGTGTCAAAGACTTCGTCAGACCTTTCAGGATGCAAATTGCAAAATAATGGAACCTGTGCCACCAAAGTGACTTCTTCTTCTTCTTCTTCTTCTTCTGTGTGTGTGTGGGGTCAGGCCAGCTGTTGTGGGATGTGTGTGCTGGTTGTCCTCTTGCGGAATAAATTCGGGAACGTTCCCCGTCAGACTGTGTGCTGCCGTGCGTTACTGTATTTCTGGAAACTCCTTGAAAGACGCTGGAGTTTCACATGAGGGCCGCGGTGGGAGCGCTCGGTGTCGTCTGTGGTTATTTTTGTGTGGGTTGAAGATGACGGATAGACGGCGTTGGCTGGCAGGCGCTCGGTGCCGGCTAATAATTAACAGTGGATTGTGTTGCTGTGGAGTCTCAGGATTGTTGGCGAGTGACCTCTGTTTTTTTGGCTGACCACACACACACACACACACACACTTCAAACTTTGCTTTGCTCTTTAGTCCTCACTTCTGTAAACACACACACAATCAGAGGTGTCTCTTCATCTCTCTCTCTCCCTCTCACACACACACACACACACGCTCAGCGGTACATGTCAGGGGTAATAATGGATCATGTGAATGCACATGGAACAACACGGCTGGAGATCTATTGTTGCTGAACTCACAGCGAACACACACTCCTCTCTCTCCAATCATATTGACATTCTTCTAATGCCTCTCGCCCTCTTTAATGCCCCCCCCCACTTCTCTCTCAACATTATTCTCTGGGAAAAGAAAAGGGGAAAAATTAAATGCTCACAACACCCACTGGGCTTCTGCATACTTTGCCTTCTCAGTAACCTGTGTGTGTGTGTGTGTGTGTGTTTGTAGAAACTTGATGTTTTATTGCGGTAAAAACGTGCGAATGGAAGCAAAGTTCCCACACTCAGCGAGTCATTTAAAGGAGGTGACATCATCAAATGAGGCCCAATTTAAGCGTCTGCTCGAGGACACGTGTGTGTGTTTGCTGAAATCCTGAGTGTGTGTGTACGCACAAAAAAATAAATAAATAAAAAAAACGCAGCAGATTTATAAAGCCATCAGTTTTATGGACGTCTGATTTCCCACACACTCCCACACAGCCGACCACAAATAGACGGAGTTACCCTTTAATGAGCCGGAAGCACAGTTTTGGCCTGTCAGGGGTTAAATAATATCAGAATTAGGTTTTAATATGCAGATTGACTTGTTGTAATAATTCTGTTTGGTAGTGGTGTGATTACTCCACCGGTGAAGGATGAATCTCTGCAACACACACACACACACACACACACACACATTAGAACGTACAGATCCGTCTGCCGTCTGTTTTTATTGTGTAAGGACGGTCTTTGTCATCTGAAGTTATTCAGCAGTGAGTGGACTTCACGACGGAACTTTCCTTAAAATACTGGATCAATGTTTAAAAACACAGAATGCACCTTTATCAGTGCCAGATTGAAGTGTAAGGACAGTCCCTCAGCACCAATCTGCAGCTAGTAAACACACAAAACACACTGTAAAAATACTGTGGTACTATTTAGTACTATACCCGAGTTCCTGCAGTGGAGATGACAGTCAGTCAAACACATGGAGGAGAACAGTGCACGCACGCCACTGAGAAGTAAAATGGGTGAGTTACAGGTACAGGTGTCATTAATAGGACAGACCTCCCTCAGGTGGCCTCTCATGGAACTGCAGCTCCTCTTAGCGCCTAATAATGTGACCCGATGATTAAGAAGAACTGTTTCCGACAAAATAAGTAAATATTAAGTGAATATTTTTAAATGAAACAAACATGTCTCCTTCACCTCGGCACAAATGCAGCATTTTTGGAGCCTTCGATGACTTCAGAACATGCTGTATGAGTTTATAGATATTTTAGGATCATGTATTTGATGTGACGATCATGTTAAAACTTCTTTAACGTACAGATTTGTACCAAATCGCGGAGTGCATCAGTCCGAGCGCAGCGTTTTCGGCTTCCTTGTCACCTCTTGTTGCCTTTTTTGTGTGTGTTTGTGTGTGTGCGAGAGAGGGGGAATCGATAGTGAGTGACAGGAGGGAGGGTTGCTGATGTCGGAGTGTTATTCTGGGCTCTCCTTATCACGACAGGCTGTTAGAGCCCACACACACACACACACACACACTCGTAGCGATGATGGAGGCTGCATTGTCTGAAGCGCAGGGGGAGAACAGTCGTTTTGGTTTGTTGAAGCGTTGCAGCTTGACACACACCGGCAGAATAACATCCACACACACTCAGCATGAACTCCTTTCATCAATTTGGAGTTCTTCATTCTTTTACATGGAGCATTAAGTTCTTCTAATGGAGCACAGTGGTTTGTAAAACACACACACTCCAAATGCGGCCGCTTGTTTTGCCTCCTGGCTGAGGTGTGTGTAAGTGTGTGTGTGTGACTGTCTAGAAAGCACAAACAGAGCTATCAGTTGTCACACCGGGTCGGGTTACATGTGTGTGTTGTTCTGCTCGTGTGTGTGTGTGTGTTGTTGTTGATATTTTCGTGTATTGTTTCTGTCGGCGTGTGTGTGCGTGTCTGGTTTCAGCTCCGCTTTGTGCTGCTGGTTAATTGATAAAGGTTAAAGCGTTGGCCGGCGGGGAGCTGAGGTCATCTCGCCACAGCGTGACAGTGTGTGTTAACAGCCAGGCGGCGGCCGATCAGACGCCATCTTAACACGTTGCATTAATCAGGTTGACCCGTGAGGACGAGTCAGATTCAGCCTGTGCTGCACAAGTTTGACATTTGGGACAACTTACAATAAACATGCGAGCTAAGCTACGTTGTGCTACAACGCTAATTTGTTAGCTCTAATTTAAAGCAACAGTGTTCGACGTTTGTCTCCCCCTTCTGTCAGCGAAAGCATTTACAGCTTTCTATCATGTGACAGCTGGAGAGTCTGTGCCTGAATGCTAAGCTAACCGAGCATGGACCTTCAAACAGAAATCCAGACAGATGTGCCATCTGTTTTCTCTAAACGATGCTAGCTAGCGTGCTAACATTGGTGTAGCGTTTCCCTTGTTGGAGAGCACTGAATCCTGGTCCTGGATTTTTAGAGTTAGCTATGTAGCTAGAGTTCTGCACATTATGACATGGGGCAGGGTGGATCGCTGCATGCACGTGATCCATCGTTTCTGCAGAGCTCATTTTGGATTATGCCTCATGTAAAGTGAGCAGCTTCTTCACATCCTGTATACAGTTTAATGTTTATCACATCTTCTGTCCTGCAGCTCGGAGAGTGGCTCAGTGTGTGTGTGTGTGTGTGTGTGTGTGTGTGTCTCAGGGGCTGAGGAGGTGGTTTCATGCTTCACTTACCAACCTACCAAGCGGCCAGGGCGAGAGACAGAGAGGGAAGATGCTCCCTCTCTCTCTCTCTCTCTCTCTGGATGAAAACAGATAGAAGAGTGAAGGATCACAGAGAGAGAGAGAGGTGAAGATCAAAGCAAGAAATATGACCCTCTGTCACCATGGAAAGAACTGATCCTCTCGCTGTGTGTGTGTGTGGACTGAACAAAACAGTGAGAGGGGAGAGGCAGGTCAACATGTGTGTGTGTGTGTGTGTTGGGGAATAGATAATGTTTCACAAAGGCTGTTTCAGTGTCCAACTTTTGAGCAAGTGAGAGCCTCCAGAAGGAGGGGGCGAGAGACACCCACAATAGCTTGGAGAGAGAGAGAGAGAGAGAAGCTACGTCCACACTAAGCTGGCTAACGCTAAAATAGCGGTTTCTGTGAAAACATCAGGCGCCTTCTTCATCTTTCTTTTGTCATCTAGCAACAAAACCGAACTGAAAAATCTGCGTATGTGTAAAAATGGAAAGCTGCGACTGGCCCCCATGTGACCAGAAGTCAAAAAAAAAAAAAAAGCGAGTATCTGGCTGATCTGTAGACTTTAGCAGAGTTCCACAAAGACTCCACAAATCAGCTGCAATGTTACTTTATTGGTTGAAGGCGGCCAATCAGAGCGCAGTATTGACAAAAGGCTGGTGTAGATTTAAAGGACTATTCTGTGGTGTTTTTACAAAAACAGATGTATTGTCAGATTTAGCTGCCGTCAGTGTGGACGTACTGAGAGAGAGGGAGGTGAGAGATGAGGGAGGCTGTTGTCTGCAACAAGATTATTTGATGCCTGTGAACACACACACACACACACACAGTCTCTTAGGTGCACTTAGCAGATTGGTTTAGAAATCACATTAGGGAGTGTCACAACAGCTTTTCCTCTCGTTCACCAGGTAATCTCTCCATCCCTCCTCCTCCTCTCCTCTCACCTTCTCCTTTAATCCTATTTTTACCTCCTGCACTTTTCTTCCGTCCCTCTCGCACATTTCAGTTTCTCCTCTTGTCCTTCCTCCTCCTCCTCTTCTGTTTACCTGCCTCCTCTTCCTCCTCTTCCTCCTACCTCTCCTCTCTCTTTTATTCCATCTTCTTGTCATCTACCCCTCCTTCCCTCTCCTCCCTCTCCTCCCTCCCTCCACCTGGTCTTATCTCTATTTATTGTGACAGCTTGTCAGAGGTGTGTGTGTGTGTGTGTGTGTGGAAAAAAAGACAGAAGGAAAAAGAAAGGGGACCGACAGATTTACAGTTTAGAGCGAGCGGCATCCACAAACTGCGATATCAAAGAGAGAGAGAGAGGAGGAGGAGGTCAGAGGCGAAGGAGGAGATGAAAGGAGAACAGAGAGGAGGAGCTGAGTGAGGGTAAAGAGAGGGCAGCGAGGGGATGACAGGTGACGTGTGTGCTCTCCTACAGACAACATGTCATTAATAAAAACAGGAAGAAAACGTAATTATCATTTTTAAAACGGATGAGGCAGTGTGTGTGTGTGTGTGTGTGTGTGTGTGATTACAAAAATAATTATAGCTGAAATCAATTAAAAACATGACAAGAGCATACGTGTGTGTGTGTGTGTGTCGCCCACCGGTGTCCTCGTCATACAGAAACTTTAGCAGACAGCGTGTTATTAGCAGAAACTTTGTGTAATTTGTAATTAGCGGAGTGAAAACATGTCAGCACGTGTGTGTGTTTTATGCTCAAAATTTAAAGTCATTTTTTTGGTTTTATTTTTGCAGTTTCCCTCCTTTTTTCAGTTTTTATGTGTGGGTGTGTAAGTTTTTATTGCTCCGTGTGTGTGTGTGTGTGTGTTCATCACCGCCACCCCGCGCGTCAAAAATCCTTCCCAGACAGCGTGTTATTAATGAAAACGTATAATAATCCATTTAAAAACATGTCATCATGATTAGAATAATAACAGTGGTTAAACTGACTGAGACGTTTATGGAGGGAGAAGTTCTCATCATTCCACCAGTGTGTGTGTGTGTGTGTGTGTGTGTGTGTGTGTGTGTGTGTGTGTGTGAGCAAACAAACAGCCTCAGTCGAGTGCCGCTTCCCAAAACTCCTCCTGTTGTTGTTGTTTCTTCTTCTTTTGTTAAAAAGATTCTGGACAAGAAAACAAAGTTGTAACAGACAACGTTCATCAAATAAAGTTTAGAATTTGACAACTTAACTTAATTATTTCATTTTTTATTTTTTTACCTGAAGTTTGGAGTTTAACAACTTGCGTTCTGCTTCTTAAATTTTTGATTTTGTTTTTCCTGTTGGGGGACTAATGAAGGATTATCTAATCTAATCTAATCTAATCTAATCTAATCTAATCTAATCTAATCTAATCCTATAAGAGGAAACTCTTCATCTAACAGTTGATAATTAAACTAATAAAAACAACAAAAACAATCACTCAGCGGCTTCAGCATGTCGACATATCTGCAGAAAGTATTTCAAGATGGAGGCACAACAAACGTCTAAGTTCAAAAACTGCAGTTCCACAAATGGCCACTTGAGGCTGGCTTCAACAATAAGCTATAAGAAGCTACATCTGAAATGTTGTTAGCTTACATTTAGCCACCTTAATATACAGTAGTTATTTAGCATGTTAGCATTGCTAGCAATGTTTTATTTTTTTTTTACATCTGCCTTTTGACAAACTGAACTAAAACATCCTACAGGTTAGCACTGCAACAATAATCTGATGGTCCTTGAATGCACCACCATGCGTCACAGTAACATCACTGTATTTGACATGTCTCACTTAAAAATCCTCTAAAAAACAAAGCATTTAAAGTTACATGATTCTGTAAAAAACTAAAAATTCTGCACACCTCAGAGCAGCTAGGAAGCCATGTTTGATTGACAGGTGACCAGCAGTCACATGACAAAAAAATCAGAGAACGTTTGGAGTCGCAGGCTTTCCTGAGGCTGTGTCGCTCAGTCTAAGTTTTTCAAATCAGCGCTGTAATAAAGCGGCTTCACACCGACTTAATAAACGTTAGCAGCACCTGCTCATTAGCATAAACATGTTCAGTTCTGTTCAGACAGAGAGCTCCTCATGTGTTGTCCAACAGCAGTGCTGTACTCCTGTAAGAGCGCTTGTATGTTAACTCATTTATATGTGACTGCCTCCTGCATGCTTGAGTGTGTGTGTGTGTGTGTGTGCAGGCAGACATGCTGTCGTTTTGATAGCTTGTCATTGAAGCGATCCGGTCCACTGTAATTTTCTACTCAAAGGAAACAATGCAACAATACATGCTTCGCTGTCAAAAAAAAAGAAAAAGAAAAACCTCCGTGCTGTGTGTGTGTCTGTGTGTGTGCGTCCATGCTGTGTGTGTCTGTGTGTCCATGCTTGTGTCAGTGTAACCGGGCTTCGTCAGGTTGTCTCTCTGTTTCTTTTGGTTTTCTTGTATCTATTTTTCTGTCTCTTATTTCACCTCCTGCTCGAATGTTTGACACATTGGTGTCACCAATAAATCACCGCACTGCACCTTTAAAAAGAAAGAGGAGGACAGGTACGGCAAAGCAGACAAAGGAGGGACGGATTGTTAGATTTTCTTCGTAAAAAGATGGAGAGATGAACCACACAAGTTTTCTCTTCTAAGACGTCTCTAAATTAAACTTAATTTTAGTGAAATGTATCATTAATACGCAGCTAAAATGGCATCAATGCAGGCAAACATAAACAAATAAAGTAAATAATAACCAGATTTAAAGACCTAATCCATGTGTCGGGCTGTGACATGTGAAAGGCCTGCAGCAAAATCATAAAGCACAGAGAGATGAAACCACTGCTGAAGCCAGTAAACTCACAAACTGCAACCTGACATAAAAGCACAGTCGCACCAATAAAAGCGCACACTGTAACATGAAAGAAAGTACAGAGCAGTGGCACATAGCGACCCAAACCCCTCAGTCAGTAACCCAGTTTTAATCATTAATGGCAGCGGACACTTTATGATGCTGAAAGTCTGTTTTTTTTTAATTAAGTTTTTTAACCACAAACTTTTCTTGCAGATAGAAATCTTTAATGATTTATTAAAACTTTTGTCAAATTCAGTAAAAGTCTCCTCTTCGTCTACTTCCTGTCTGCTCTGTGAGTGATCAATCAAAACAACAATCTGCCCCGGCTCCGAATGACGAATGGGAAAAGTGTTTTATTAAGAGCGTTCGAGCCAAAACAGCAGCAAGGGGCGCTAATAAAATACACCAGTTAGAGGAGGAAGGATTAGTCATAGTAAGAAAAGCAGATACATAAACAGAACACAGTCTGTTTATAGTTATTATTCTAAAATGATCTGAAATATATACAAAGCTTGGACCAAAAGAAAATGTGAGAGGTGTTCACGCCACATGAAATCATTTCAATTTAAGTCATTAGAGAAACTGTTTGTAGCAGGTAAGCAGGTGTAACCTGAAGCACTAGTTTTCAATGATTCAATAATTAATCGTATTAGATTAACATGTCTTCTAAACGTTCTCTTCAGAAGCAGCAGCAGCAGCGAAGCAGCCCTCCTCAGGCCTTTCATACAAAGCCTGAAATGAATGCTGATTGGATGTGAAGCTAACTTAAACCCTAATCAAACATATACAATCTGAAACACATTTGACACACCAGCTTCCCGGCAGATAGAAGTTCAGCTCGGAGTTTAGCTGCAAATACGACCTGACACAAGTCATTGACTCGAGGACCGGGAGCGATCCAAATCCATTCCCTGTGAATGAAACGCCTTCAAGTCTTAATCAAATGTATAAAATCTTTAGCTGGTTGGACACGGCCGTTAAACACCGGCAGATAGCGGCTAAGCTAGCAGACTCGCTGCTAATCTGGGCCCACATTAATCATTGATCCGGTGTCTGCCTGTAATTGATATGTAAATAGTATGTTTAACCTCAATTTACATGAGTGTGTGTGTGTGTTGAAGTGTGTGTGTGAGAGTGTGGGAGTGCAAGAGGCATGTTGGAGAAGAGGGGGGGGGTCGCTTCCAAGTTACAAAAGAAGTTAATTAAAAATGAAAAAAGAGAACGAAGGAGGGAGGAGGAGGAGGGGAGGGAAGACGGGAGTGGACGGAAGCAGTCGGGGGGAGAGAGAGAGAGGAAAAAAGAAAAAGGAGGGGAAGGAATGGAGGGCGGGAGGGAAGCAGTGTTTTATTGAAAACGGGTGGACAAACAGTGTGTAATTGGCTGGGGCCGCAGGGGCTAAAGGAGAGGTTCAAAGAGAGGAGAGAGCGATAGAGAACAAATTAACAGATAGCGGAGGGAAGACGAAGAGGAGGAGGAGGAGGAGGAGGAAGAGAAAGAGATGACATGGGAGAAAGACAGGAAAAAAAAAGAAAGTGTCGACTCAGAGGAGATCTGTGATGATAAAACACAACGGCCAGAAGTCTGTGGACACCTGAGCCCGGTCTGTCATCAGAACCATCAGAACCAGAGGCCTCCGACCGTGATCCGGAAGGAACTTCCAGCAGATCCTGGGACCAGGCTGCAGGTTAGAGGAGCTCAGCAGATCAAGCAGGACCAGTCTTCAAACATAAGATGCCATCGTTATTGATCTAATCAAACGGCGGTGTGATTCTGATCCGGTGTCTTCTCAGCACACCACTGCAGTGTGTGATCAGGTCTGCTGTGTAGCTGCAGACTCACTCAGCCATCGGTTCAGCTCTGTGGCCAAAACACTGCCCAGTTGTTTGATCGTAAATTTCGGCCCCTGGATGGATTTATTTCTCACTGACAAGTCGTAATCTGAATAGCTGCTGGGGAGTTTTGTTGGCCAGAGCTGAAGCAGATTATTATCCGTGTGTTGGGAGATGCCTCAAACCTTTCTCGCTCCTCCTCCTCCAGCCAGTCCTGGGTCAGCTTCTCGCTAAGGGACGTCCTTATCAGGTGTCCACACTGCCTCAACTCCAGGATCTTGGAAAATAAGCTGGGCTACCCAGAGCTGCTCATACTGGCAATTCATTTCTACCCAAACGTCATGACCATGTGTGAAGCTAGACGGAAGAAGATTCACCTTTGCACTCTTCATCACATGTTGCAACCCATTTTTACAAATCAACCGCAGCTGAGATGATGTAGGAGCAAGCAAAGCTGTCCCCATGTGCACTCACAAACAACACCAGTGTCCACATACTTTTAGCCACTGCACCTCTGACAAATAGGGAGCTACTTTATTAGCATTTGGTGTGTGTGTGTGTGTGTGTGTGTGTGTGTGTGTGTGTGCTGACTAAGGCTTATCAGATTCTCAAGGGGCCGGAAAAAAAAGAGGTAAGAAAAAAAAGGATAGAGGTATTCTCTCGCTCCCTGTCTGATTGAATGGAAGCTGAAAGGTCGTGACCTCTTTCTAAACACTCCACGGTTCTCAGCATTAATCAAATAACACTCACACACACACACACACAAAAACACACACACACACCCACTGGTGCTGACCTTCACACACTTGCATGCTTGCACACCGAACACGCATACGTTTAAAAACATGAGAAAAAAACCATACAGGCTTACGTAGGCAGATGCAAATGGTGAGAGCAGGCGTGTGTGTGTGTGTGTGTGTGTGTGTGTAGGTCACACACACACACACACACACCAGGTGAATTTAGATAGGATTATACACACATACCACATTGCATAAACAGTCTCAAATGCCCTGTGTGTGTGCATAGAATGTGTGTGTGTGCTTCCCTTTTCCTGCAACTTCTATATGCGTATTGCATTGTGTGTGTGTGTGTGTGTGTGTGTGTGGTCGTAACAGTGACATCTGCACCGTTGGCTAAACAGCTTGCGAATATGCTGATAAAAACAACGCCGGCAGCCAAATTTACAACACCTATAAAACACACACACACACAACACACACAGAGATACAGAGGCTCACACACACACACATACGTACACTCAGAGGGCGTATTATGGTGAGATTTACGGTGTGTCTGCGTGTGTGTTTGGGTTTATTGCAGTTTACAGGATGGAGAGAGCGTCTATGTAAGCAACAACTATCCATGTGTGTGTGTGTGTAAGAGGTAACTGTGTTTTGTCAGACTTTGAATTCTACCGTAATGTTTTTTATTTTGTTTTGGTCCCAATCAAATTTGTACTCTTCAATTCCTGTCTTGTAGCTCCAGCTGTGAAATGTGTTTTTATTGTACCCATCGTTATTCCAGTTCTGAGCTGATCTGTCGTCAATGGAACTTCTTAAAAAATGTTTTTTTTTGTCGTCCGTTTACGTTAGCCCGACTGTCGTTTCCCAGTCTGATAAATAATAAAGCTAGTCTAGTCAAAATATCAGCATGGACCACTCTAGGTTAGGCCCTGGTAAGAGTTGTTTCTATGGTAACACATTTAATACAACGTAGGGTTGACCCAGGCTACAGTCGTTTCTATGGTTACGCTCTTAATACATAGAACCGTGGACCTTAGCTACAGTCGTTTCAATGGCGACACGTTTAACACGTTGTTGTGTGAAGCCCAAACTATAGTCGTTTCTATGGCAACACGTTTAACACGTTGTTGTGTGAAGCCCTAACTACAGTCGTTTCTATGGCAACACGTTTAACACGCCCTAACTACAGTCGTTTCTATGGCAACACGTTTAACATGTTGTTGTGTGAAGCCCTAACTACAGTCGTTTCTATGGCGACACGTTTAACACGTTGTTGTGTGAAGCCCTAACTACAGTCGTTTCTATGGTTATTCTACTGCAACATCGCACCCTGGACCCTGGGTACAGTCGTTTCTATGGCAACATGTTTGACACGTTGCATCGACCCTGACTACAGTCGTTTCCGTGGTTATGGTTTCAACACTGTATAGTGTAGTCGTTTCTATGGTTACGCCTACTGACACAGTGCAGCAAGGACTCCGATTACAGTCGTTTGTGTGATTCGTTTTTTGACGCAGTGTAGTGTGGTTGCATGACACACCTAAACAGCATGGACAGTACAGTACAGCGTCTCGGCTACAGTCGTTTCCACGGTAACAGTTTTAACACTGTGTGGAATCAGACTACAGTAGATCCCATTTTTCACTGATGTCCTCTCTTGTGTAGTTTGTAGTTTTTACTGTGCAGCTGGACCGACAGGAAAGTTCTGATTGTTAGTCACAGAGATCCGAAGGCTTTCTGCTGCAGTTTGTGTTTGGAGAATGATTTACAGGAACCACTGTGTAAATGGATACGAAGCCACAGCCGAGCTGTGTGTCAAAGACTTCCTTCCCTTCCTTAATAAGGATCACCAACGTGCCATCGGGCAAGGCACTGACCTCCCAACTTACAGAACGGTCTGTGGCGTCGCAGCACAACAGCACACTGTGCCTGTGAACGTGTGGGAGTGTGAGAATGTGCCGCAGGAAGTCATTAAAAATAAGCGTAAACATGAAGCATTTTTACTGGATAAGTACGGCACCATTCTTAAAAAGAGTCAGTGCACTCGGAGCAGAAATAAAGGCCGTGTGTGTTTACGCAGCCTATATCAGGAGCTCTTGGCCTTTTTTTCCAGCATGTAACCCGCGCTGAGTATATTTAGCATGCAGCCTGGGACTCGGGCACAGACGACACACACTGGTCATCAGGAAGCAAGCTGGACTGAAGCCTGCAATCTGCTGCTGGGTCGGGCAGCTCTGACACATAATCTGTCGATCATATTGATCAATTTGGGCAATGTGTTAAGTACAAAAAAAAAAAAAAACGGCCACGGAAATGTACTTACAGGAAAACCTGAGGAAGGCCAAATCATTCCTCTGCAGACAAAATGTGACTCTAAAAGCGCTCACCAAGAATGTTTCTAACACCCTGTCTGTAGGTAGCTTTTGTAGCACAACTAAATGAATGTACAAGAAATAACTTATTAACCCTTTCACTACTATAATTATAACAGTTCGCCTTCTTTTTTTTAATGATTCTGTCAGAAAATGTTCTTTGTATTCATTATTTTACCAGTTTTTCTTGACAGATGAAATATTACATTCAAAAGCTGGCACATATTTGTTATTATGTTATAAATGCTCAGAACAGTGTGTAATAACAAGAACATTTCTCTTTATAACAACTATACATGTGCAGCAACAAGACAACAAGAGATTACAAAAATTACACTCAACTCTCCTACGCTCCACAAAACTCCCGCCCCTGGCACACGCGCAATGTGTGATCATTACCGTAATGAACTGTTTCTCAGCTTTCAGAATCCGTTGAGATTTTTTCAATAGTGCGAACATAACCAGAGCTACGGTAGTTTGAACAGCGCGTGTCAATTTCTGTCGCCAGCGAAGGACGCTGAAGGATCATAAACGATCATGGTTTTGGAAGAAACAACAACAAACGTCTCTGCCACTTTCCTGGACCTGTTCACTCCTCACTGGACAATTTTCACATTGATACGTGATCAGTTTGTGTTTCTTGTTTCACGTTCTTTCTTTAAATTTGAACATGGCGGAGGCCAATAAACCCGCTGAACTTTGACTTTGTTTTTGTGTTTTCATGCCTATCAGGACCTTCGTGTGTCGGATGTGTGTATTTCCAATAACGTTTTCATTGCAGTTGTACTAATAAGAGCCTTTATGTGTTTATAATTGAATAATTGGAGTGTAAGTAAACGGAGTGTTTTACAAGTTTGGAATCCAGCCGCTCTGAGGATGAACCAGCCGTCTCTGTTTTCATTACAAAAGGAACGTTTTCAGCATCAGACTTGAGTCTGAAGTAGGAATGTGTGTGAATCTCTCTCAACTCGTCTCATGTTCCTCCTCATTTTTCTCTCTTCCTCTTCGCCTCCTCCCTTCCTCCACTCCCCCATCACTCCATAACCATCTCTCCCTCTCTCTCTCTGTGGTTCGAATTAGACAATGAAAACAATGAATTTGGTGTCTGTTTCTTTCTTTCTGTGTCTCACCCTCCCCCATCTTGCTTGCCCTCTCTCCCTCTCTCATAGTGACCCTGTGTCATACTCTCTCACCCATGCCAACAACCCCCCACTTGTCTCTTTTTATTCCTCTTGTAGTTTCCTCTCTGTACTCAGATGTCTCTCTCTGTTTCTCATCCCCCTCTTTCCTTATCGCTCTCCCTCTGCCATATTTTTCTGTCTGTCTTTTCTTGCTCTCTCTTTCTTTCTGTGTGATTTCATGCTCCAGCTGCTCTATTATCAGTCTGTCTGAGGTTGTGTTAACACCAACAATACTGCTACACATACACTGATAGACAGATATACGGTAGAGAGAGGGTCCTCGCTCTGTTTGTGTTTCTTCTGTGTTCTGTTTGAGTTCAAATTAAGGCAGTTTAAACGATATTAAAGAAAAGTTATGTAATCAGGAGCCCTGAGGAACACCACAAATGCTTTCTAAGTTTTTTTGTCACTAAGCAGGTGTTAAAGTTTAACCTGGACAGTGGATATGAGTATAAATGAGCTGGTAAACAAAGATAGTGACCTAATGAAAAGGTGCCCTGAGGAACACCAGTGTAAACCAGCCTCTACCCTGAACGTGTGGTCGCTACTCACACACAACAAGAAAGAAGGCTTCTTACAGCATGAAGAATCTCAGAATAACAATAAATTGTTGACGTTCTTCTGCAAGTGGCTAGTTTTTAGTGATTCTCAATATGTGGCTCATGACCCCAAAATAAGTCTAATCCATCTTCTGGAAGGTCCTTTGGACGGGGGAGTGTTTTTCTTTAGCCTGAAACTGCTCAGTGTGCAAACATGAAGCGACTCCACTCATAGATTGTCAAACTGCTATTTTGTGTAAACTAAAGTTTGTTAAAGTATATTTTTTATTGGCGATGGCTCCTTGCTGCTAAGTATCAACAAGACAAACATCCAGATGTCCAATAAGGAACTCCCTTTGGAAATGTTGTGTTTGTAAAAGTTCATTTCGGTTGTCTTGAGCTGTGATTGCGTAGTTTTTTTTCTGTATGATGATAAAACAGCTGTAGGTGTAATATTGAAGACAGATGTGACAGTGATTTTTATCTGGTCACTTGTGACCTTTGACCTCGTGGAAGAAAGTGAGGGAAAGTGGAAAGAGATTTATGATGGACTCCGCATGCGGGGAATTAGTTTTCTTTCTTTCTGTCTCCTCCTGTTTCTTCACAATAGATGGACAGACAGAATGTCTTCTTCTTTTCCTCCTCCTTCCTGATTCATTAATCACTCCCTCCCACTGCTCCTCTCTCCTTTCTCTCCTTCCTCCCCCCATTCCTCCTGCCTGTCAGACATCTCTGTCTTCCTCTGCAAGATGATACAGTTTCTCTCGCCGTGTTCTACCTTTCAGTCCTGATCCACTTGTTTGGTTCCTGCTTTTTTGTTCACACCGTTTCTTCCTCCATCTTTCCTCACCCTCTCCCCGTCCCTTCTTTTTGCCCGTCTCTCTCTCTCTCTCTTTCTTTCTCCTGTGTGTGTGAGACACAAATCTTTCCACTGTTGTTGTTTGGATTCCTTCAGGATTTGTCAAATCTCAGCCATGTTTGTAGTTTTTGGAGCGCTCAGGTTTTTTTTGTTTTGCTTAATGTATCGGTATGTAAAGATTGAAGGAATGTGTGTGAGTGAACATGCATAACACACTGTTTATTTAGTAGCTTGTGTGATTTTGCACACATAGAAACCTTAGTAACACCTCACACTGTGTGTGTGTGTGTGTGTGAGTTGGTCTTAACTCTAACACACACACACAGCTTAAAAGCAGCATTTCCTGCCTCAGAGGATGAAAGCTGCATGATTATTTGTCCTGTGTGTGTGTGTGTGTGTGTGACCCACTTGAGGCCAACAAATACCACAGGCCTTGCTGTTCGTGTGAACTCTTTCTTGATCTGGTCGACTGTGTGTAAGTGTGTGTGTGTTTGGTAGAGAACATGTGGGCCAGAACGTGTGCACCTGTGAGTGAGTGAGTGAGTGTGTGTGTTGGTGAGTGTGTTTTCCTAATGGGATGGTTGTAGATTAGTCGTGGAGAGTTTGGAGTGCTCTGCCAGCCTGTCGTGTGTGTGTGTGTGTTTGTGTGTGTGTGATGTTCCCTTATGCTTTGTTTGGGGTGACCTACAAAAGCCACATTCTTCTACACTCTGCCTCTCTCCTGTGCTTCATGCTATAGACTCCAGCTATACTTATTCTTTCATCGCTCTTCATTTATGTTAAATTAGAGTTTTTTTGGAGAGGAAGCGGGAGGAAATGACATCTGACAAAAAGCCTGTGTTGACTATAATCCAAGGTCGTCTCAGCTCAGCTTTAAAGTGTCTTTAAACGGACACGGTGCGTCAAAAAATTTGTGTTGTTTTATTTATTTCGGAAAAGAGGTCGTATTAGTAGACGTAACGTAGTAAATCTGGACAAGGAGAGGGATGTGATGAGATTTTTTTTTCTCTCATCTCCAACAAGCTTCTCTGCCAGTTTCTTGGCTACATTTCTGTTGCCTTCAACATATTACTGCTGTTTTATACGTTTTATTTTTATATATATTTTGGCCAAGACAAGAAGAGCACCTCTTATTTTGTGGCAATAATTTCAAATAAAGCAGAAGACATCTTGGTGTGCGCCTCTTGTCTGCATCGTTTCATCAGTGTCAGTTTAAAGTCTGCTGATTTCCTGGAAGTTTGAGTCATGATGGCTGTCAAAATAATTTACATCTCTGTGATGAAATCATCATCGTGTTCCTGCTCGGGCTGTGATGACATCATTAACACCGCTGACTCAGATCCAATTGTGTCAATTTAATCAGCAGTCGGCACGATGCTTTTAATTTAAGGCTGAACTCCGACTTCTGTCTCCCCTTCTGTCTCCCCCTTCTGGCAGTGAGAGTGATTACACAAACACTGTGTGTGACACAGGTGTGTCCAGGTGTTAGCGGGCGGGGCCGACACCACACATGTCAGATTAAAAACTATCCTCAGATTTGCCTCCGCTTCTTCTAACAGAAGGAGTAAAAAGAAGCGCTCCTCCTCCTCCTCTTCCTCCTCTTCCTCGAGCTGTGATCACGGCACGAAGGCAGTTTATGAGCAACTCAAATATCAACAATAACCACCAACTGCTTCATTTGCATACCCATTTACTGTGTGTGCTGTAAAATAAAAAGAAACAAAACAGGAGAATTATCAGTCAGCTATAATTAATAGACGACTAACGCTGACTCCATTAAAGTCCGGTTAAGGCTGACTTGGCACAAAATCCAGAGAGCACAGCGGACTCCCTGAGAACAGATTAACTAGACCAGGACAGCAAAACGAGGGCAGTAATAACAGGCCGGTTTATTAAAGAAACAAAGTTTTTGTGTGTCGGGCAGAAAGAAACACACACAGTCACACGTCTTGTTTCAGGCCGCCTGCTTCCAGGAAAGGCAACGACTGTCACAGACACCGAGAGCTCCATGTGTCACAGCAGGACTCATATTTACTGGAAACACCGATGAACTCATGGGCAGAGACTGCTCACTGCTGCACGGAGAAGGGTTATTCATCTGTAGATACACTCAGGAAGAGTGATGCACAGTGATTCTGAGGACTTCTCTCTGGGTGTCACAGCCACAGATTCTAATTATTCAATAATGTCCCTGACATCCAGATTTGAATGTACATTTGAGGGTCTTTGGTGCAGTAACATCCTGTCTGACTTTCACCTTCATTTCAGTGCAAATGTCATCATTGCATCATTAACTGTAGTTAGTGTTTAACCGACAAGCTAATTGCTAATTTTAAGTTTACAGTATCTAGTTGTTCCAGGTCAGAGCTGGTTGTTCCTTCTGCAAACAGGAAGTTAACAGAACCGTAACGTAAAAAACAACAGATGATAATAACTGGGAGACTAATAACAGTCACAGCTCTAACTGAGACTGCAGCTACTTCTTTCATTTCCTCACGCCACCATGCTCCGGCTCACCTTGTGTCCTTTAATGCAAAATGACAACGCTCCTGGTTTGGAGACCTGCTGAAGTCCCCTGATGGCAGAAACGGTGTCATTTTGTATTAAATAGATTGTGTTTTGGAGCATAATGTTCTTGGGTGGCCGCTGAAATGAAGCGTTGCGTCACTCTGAGCTGCGACGGGAACCTGAAAAAATGAGCAGGTTTTTATTTCAGGGCTGCAGCTTTTAAGATGTTGATTCTGATAAAAATACAGAAAACAGGTCAGCACAGGAGTCAGGCAGTCAACGGTTTAGGTGTAAAATCCTCTGGACTGTTCACTTAATTACATTTTACTGTACTATTTTCTCTTCTTCAGTAAAAATTCACATGTATTTCACAATTTCCAGTATTTATTTTCTGTTTTTCAAGCTGGACATATATAAACATATATAAAATAAATTGTGCAAATTTTCTAGCCAATCTTATGAGACCCTACGTCGGTCATTCTAGGAGAGCAGTTTTTAAAATCAGCTGGAAATTACACTGTACAAAATGCTAAAATAAGCTAACACATTAGCATAAATTTAAAAAATGAACTTCCAGTAACCGAAGCTTTTCTTTGGATTAATTTTGACAAAACTAGATTTTTATTTAATGTATTCAATGTTTTCGCCATTTTGTTAATTATATGTGTTTTAGTTGAATGCTACATAATGTCAACTACTGTAATTTGTACATTTTTTACATTTTCTCTGAGCACCACCTGCAGAGAATCAAACGTTCCTTTAGGATATAAATCAGGTCCAAGTTCTCGGCTGTTGCCAAATCAAAGCCAGAGGAAGGGGAAGTACTTTGTACTTTGAAATGTTAGCATGTTAGCATGACCAGCTTCCCATTGACTAACTGATAACACTTTACAGCCATATAAAGTAATACAGTTTGTAATCACACACTATTGACAGCTGTGTGAAGCCACTAGAATCACAGGCATAGAACAAAAGTCCCATTTTTTGTTTTTACCCCCGCCGATTGAATGATATCCATGATATCTCCACCAGAGAATGCTGATCAATAGCAGCAGGTCAATAATTACTTCAGCAGCTGCTGTTTGTGGCTTCACTTTGTTTTCAGCGGCCGCTCACACACACGGCTGAATATTTAACCTCCGCGGGATGAAAAGCTCTCGTTCTCATGCCAAACAAAAAAAAAAAAAAAAAAATGACAAAGCAGTTTTATTGTTCCTGGAGTTAGTGCGGTGATATATTGCCTCCTCACTGGACGTTTCTCCTGGATCTGTGCTCTAATTAACCAGATTACTTCCTTCTCTTTCTCTTTCTCTCTGAATGCTGGGAAAATGTGATTGTATTGTTTGTGTCATCCACAGGCCACCGTACACTGAAGGCTGTGCTCGTCTGTTCCAATGATAAGGTGTATTTACAAGTAAAAAAGGGCCAGAGGTCACCGACTGACACCTTTTCTAATAATTTGTTGGAGCGTTATCTGTACACCTGTCATTGTACATCGCTCTGAAAACTGCTGCCTTTTCCTGTATTAAAGCCTCATTTTTGGAGATGATACGCTCATAGTTGTGCTCCTATGTTGCTGCTAATTTTTCCTAGTGGTCACTCGTGGTATTACATCTTTCACAACTTCTGATCTGTCATATAGAAGCATGAGTTTTGACACCATCTTTAAACTGGGTCTCGGTAAGCCATTGATGCTACCGATGGTCTAACACACTAAAACCTGATGAATTAGAATTCTGCCCTAACTTGTGGACGAGGTGTTGGCCTCACGAAGGATCTTCTTATTTCCCATGTCCAGCAGATCTTCTAAAATAATTCCAAATGTTTCAGATAAGCCGTCCTCTTTGTGTGATTATCAGTGGAAACTCTGACTTTTTTCCTGGCCTGAAAGTCGACGGCGCTGAAAGACGTCCAAACTCTGAAAACTCTGCACTTGAAGTCACTTCGTCACCATAAAGCAGTTTAATGTTTCTGACTTCACATCAGCCGTTATAACAGGGGATTAAAATGGTTTAAACGGACGTGTTAAAGCGCGGCCTGAGAACGAGGACAGTCGGCCGTTAATAAAGCTGATATGTTAGTTCATCACTGTAAAACTTTACAACTCTTTGAATGTTTATCATTTTTTATAATAACCAGCTCAGTGTGTGTGTGTGTTTTATTACATTAGTTATCACTTTTATAATGGCTGTGTGTGTCTGTGTAGTGTGTGTGTGTGTAGCCTTACATGGCTAAGCCGACCCACCACGAGGGTGTAATAGAATAGAAGCTAATCTGTGTGTGTGTGTGTGTGTGTGTGTGTCCCTGTGTTAAATCTACAATAATAATATATTCTGGGAGATTCAGTGTGTGTTTATAAAAGGAGCTGTGCATGTGTGTGTGTGTGTTGAGGCAGGACTTGTATCTGTGTGTGTGTGTGTGTGTGTGTCCACTGTGACCAGTGTAAACTAATATTGATTCAGCTGTTGGTGTTATACACTAGTCATAAAATTGGACTTATTGTAGGATCTAGGCTTACCGTCTGACTCGGTGTGTGTGTGTGTGTGTGTGTGTGTGTGTGTGTGTGTGTACTGGGTTGGATTTAGACCATGTGTGGATAAATAAAACCATGGTTTACGTGTCAAACAGGATTTTGTTCACTTTAAAATGTTTCACGCTGAAAATTGAGAGAAAAACAAACTTTTTCATTTTGCTGCTGTTTTGTTGTTGTTTTGTTGTTGTTTGGTTGTTGTTTGGTTTCTGATTGTCTTGTTGTTATTTAAGTGCTGCCTAGCTTAGCACGGCTCCCTGTTTTGCCTCTGATCTTTGTCTCTGTCGTTATGTGTGGCTGTTGTGTAGCTGTTGAATGTTTTGTTGTTATTTTTTGTTAGTTTTCTCCTTGTTGCTTTATTTTTGTAATTTACTGGTAGTTTTGGCTGTTGTCCTTCGTCTCTATGAGTTTTTTTTGTAGCCGTCTTGTGTCTCTTTGTTGTTGTCGATTAATTAAACTTTCAGGACATAATATTGGCACTTACTGAATATTCAGAGGTTGGAGGTGTTTGTTGCTGTTTTGTGTATGTTTGTAGAGGTTGTGGGTCTTTGGGAAGGTTCTGGGTTTGACTGAAGTGTTTTGTTTGTGTGTAGTCAGTGGGTTGTGGGTGTTCTGAATCTGTTTTTGGCGTATCATATCTATGGCATCTCTTATCTGTTTGTAGTTATTTGGCTCGTTTTGTGTCTCTTTTGTGTGTCTTTTAGTTGAAGCTGGTTTTGTCTGTTTTTCTATTCTGTTTCCTTGTAGTTAGTTTCAGCCTCTTTAAAGTTGTTGTGGAGGTTTTTTGTAGTTACTTCCTACTTGTATTATGACACTTTGGTGTCTTTTTGTATCTCTCCTTTCTTTCCTTGTTGTTCGGTGTGTCTTTCTGGTCGTTGTGTATCTTTTTTGTAGTCATTTGATTGATATGATCATGATAAAAAGCCCCAGTGGTCAGATTCCAGCTGTGCCATGTCACATGATCAACAAACATGAACTCCTTTATTTGAACTCTTCATCTTAAATGCGATGAAAGTGAATTCCCGCCCTGCTGTAGCTGCAGCGGCTGAATGAGGCTGGTGTTTGTCTTTTGGTGTCCTTGTGTGTGTCTGTTTGTGCACTAGAGGAGGATTTGGAGTGTGTTGGTGTGTGTTTGTGTGTGTGATGTATGGAGACGGTGAGTAATACTGCATGTGTCATTCTGAGTCCCCAGAGTTTTCTTCTTCTCTTCTTCCTCTCTCTCTCTCCCCCTCGCTCTCATCATGTCCTTCCCCTCTCTCTCTCTCTCTCTCTCTCTTTATTTCTTCATCTTTTTTTTCTGTGACATTCCTGTCCGGCGCTGAGAGTGTCATCCTAGTTTTCTGCTGACTCTGTGCTTTGCTGACACGCTCACACACACACACACACTCCAGCTGTTGGGAGTGGGGGCGTTTATTGGATTGTCTGTGTCCTCTATTTGGATAAGGAGAAAGAAACGAGGGAGTGTGGCGTGAGGAAGAGTGAAGGGAACAAAAGAGGACAAGGAGTGAGGAGGGAGAGAAGAAGAAGTAAAGGACGCCGGAAAAGATGAAGAAGAAGAAGAAGAAGATGAAGATGAAGGGTGATTGACTGATGGACAAAAAAAACTAGCAGAGAGGACGAATGCAACAAGCTATAGATCCTAATATTAGATATGATGAGCTGATTTATTATAAGTGTTACCAAAATCAATAAAAATTGATATTTGCTGTGCACATTTTTTTAAAATATTATTTTAAAATATATTTATAATCAATCAAAAAATATAATAGAATATAAATTGTAAAAATGTTGAGTGCAGTAATAATAGTAAAAATAATATTTTATATGTTGCTGTCAACACATGTAGTTTACATTTACATTGATATTTTTCTGCATTTTAAAAAATAATTTTAATGTGATAAATACATTATTTACAGTCATATCTACACTAATAAAAAGAAATGAAGAGCGTCATTATTGGCGCAGCACCTAATGTCTGTTCAGCATCATGATGTCTGCTGCTGTTGTGCAGCGTAATGACAGGGAGGACATGATATGACAAACACACTCCACATGTTTGTGTTCCCAGCAGAAGTCGCTGTAAAAACAGGGCTACATTTATGTGTTGTGGACGGACAAAAAAAAAAAAATGATATTGTCTTCAGAGTATTCACAGTCACAGCTGCTGTTCCTCCGAGTGCTGTAAAATGCTGCTGCTGAATACTAACATTAATCACAGGGTTGATATCAGTAAGTATGAGCAGGGCCATGCTCTGATGTTCGCATTTGCAAAATCAGCTGTAGCATGCTAGCACGGTTAGCATTGAAAGTGACCACAATCTGGACGCACTGAGACGTTATGGGTTGAAAATTGGTGTTACAACTTTAAAACACCCTTCACTGTCTTTTCAATGTCAACTTTAGTCTTAAAAGACATTATAAGTGTATAATGTCTTTTAACTTAAAATATTAAACTTAACTTAAAATTATTATAAAAAAGAAAAGAGGCCTTTAAATAAACGTGTGACTGATTTTCCAGAAAGTGACACTGTTATCCTGAACTAACTGTAGACTGGAGCCAAAAGCAGAGATTTGAACCCATAGTGGTGGTCTGTGTTCCTTTAAGTGAGGCTAGCAGGCAAAAGATGGACTGCAGAGACCTGAGACAGCAAAGACAGAGAGAGAGAGAGAGAGAGAGAGAGAGAGAGAGAGAGAGAGGGGGGGGATTAAGAGAGGCTGAGATAAAAGATGGCATAGGTAGGAAGAGAGAGATGGAGGGAGAGCAGATGCTCTGAAAGAACAATGGAGGAAGAGAGAGACATAAATGATGGTCGGTGAAAGAGAGTAAAATGAAAGGAGAGGGACAGATGAAAGATGACAGGCGTGGGAGGCAGCGGCGAGCGAGGGGGAGAGACACAGGAAGACAGTGAGAGAGAGAGGGAGAGAGAGAGAGATAAAAGATGTTAGGTGGAGAAAAGAGCAGCCGAGGAGAGAGAGAGAGGGAGGGAGGGTGTGAAAAGAGAGAGAAAGAGTGTGTGTGTGTGTGAGACAGAGAGAGAGAGAGAGATGACAGGACGATGAAGAAGAAGAGGAGGAGGAGAAGAGGTGAGCGTCCTTGCACTGTCAGGGGCGATCGATGGCACATCATTTACATTACACTGACTTAACTGCAGTGAGAGAGAGAGAGGGGGGGGGGGTTGATAGAGAGAGGAAGAGAAGAAAGGACAGGTGGAGGAAGAAAAAAGAGAGGAGGAAGAGGATGGATGGAGGGTGAGGAGTCAGAGAGGAAGAAAATTAACTACAGTTGAAAAAAGATGGAGGGAAAAAGGGTAAAGAGACTGATCTGATGAAGGTTTGGGGAAGTCTTCTTCACTTCTCCTCCTCCTCCCCTCGTGTCACATGTTCTCTCCTCATTATCATCCCTCCTTTGTGGCCATCTCTTCCTCTTCGTCTGTCTTTAAATGCTTCTCCTCTGTGTATCCCGCTGTTTGCTAACGGGTTACTTAGCCGATCACTCTCATCAAAATTTAGCTTTTCCTAAACGGCCTCCAGGGTGTGTTGAGCTGAAAGTGTCGGCTTGTTGTCGTTGTGTTTGGGTAAAAGGAGCTCTGCAGAAATGCTGAGGTGGGAGTAACCCTGCAACAACATTAATGCTTAGCTAACGTGCTGATCACTCAGAAAAACAGTGATAACAGCTAGGGGGTGCAGTTCCTCAGATGGCCACCTGAGGGCTGGCTACAAAAGTGAGCCAGTCCCAACAGATCTCTATGTTTAAATGTCCACTTTTACAGCAGAAATATTTACACGTACACATACAAACACATTATGGGCGTGGCCGCTTATCTGGCTAAGCTAAAAGCAGAGTGGAGTCACCACATCCATCTTCCATGGCTAAAAATAGCAAGAAGCAGCATTTTGCTTTCCTGGTGTTCTCTGGACTAGCTAAAACCTACATGGAAACTGCTTTGTTAGCATATCGCTACCTTTTCTTATCTTTGTTTTCAGTTAGCGAGCAGGTTTCTAACTGATTAGCTAATCCTTCTTTAAAGATCGGGTAGGAGATTTCATTCTGATGCACTTGTTGTTAAATTAGTGTAACTTCTCTTTACAATCCGATAGCAACCAATTAGTTCGACAGTTTCACTTTAAAACGAAGAATATGAATCATCTGTGGAAGCTATAAAACGCTGAAAACATCAGCCAATCCTACGAGGCGCACCTGCGCGGAGTATTGGCTGGTTGTCACTCTCTTCGAGAGGTACGTGCATGATGGCCGAAGTCACAGACTGGTTGGGAGGCGTGGCTTCGGGGTGAGCTCGAGAGAAAGGGGCGTGTGTTTACTTTCAAAATCTGGCTGACTCTCACTGAGTTTTCAAAATCTCCTACCCTACGTTTAACGAGCTAATTGATAAGATCAACATAATTATCAACCAAACTTATTTCCGAAATAGTCAAATGCTAATGTCAACAAGCTAAAGTTTTTACTAACGCCTATCATTTAGCCGCAGTTTGCCTCACATGTTTTAGTTCTTATGAATGTCTGAATGTTGTTGTAAACTTCATGTTTTTCAGTAGATGTTTCAATTTGTGCTTCCAAATCCAAATCAAAACAAAGTTTCCGGCTGAAGACAACAAAAACACAGGCAGCAGTTAGCCTTAGCTAACATTTGCCGATGTTTTAAAAGTTTGATTTTATGTGTAGCAGGTGTGTAAACAGACCCAAACATCCCTGTATTATGTAATAAGCTGTGTTCTTACTTCGCATGTGGCTGAAATGGAAAGATCACAAAGGCGAAATGAGAGGAAAGATTAATTTGCCAATAATCTGCAGTGATTTTTCTTTTTCCGGACTTTAAAACTCATCACTGAAAACTCGTGAGTGTTGCTATACAGCCGTCTATCCGTCTCCTCTTTAGTCCTCTCTCCCTCCCTTTGTTACTCCCTCGCTCATACCATATGTGACATTCCTTCTCAATGTGGCGCATTGAAAACTTCCTGTTGTTATAGTTTGTTATGGAGCACTTCAAAGAGATGGAGGGGGGAGGAGAGGAGAGGGGGGAGGAGAGGGGGAGATGGACAGAGAGAGAGAGAGAGAGAGAGAGAGAGAGCATGGAGTCTGTTATAGTTTTACCTCTTAAATGCTAACATGTGAGAGCACCGTGTATGCCTGTATGAATTATCCCTGTGTGTGTGTGTGTGTGTTTGCCCACATGCCGAGGAAGTAAGGTAATGACGCTTAAAGCCATCACACACACTCTCTCTCTCACACACACACACACACACACACACTCATGCAGACATGCAGACACACGTTAGCCCATCGACCTGTATAACTTGTCTCGTCAGCGATTGTGTGTCGCCCCGTGTGTGTGTGTGAGAGAGAGAGTGTGTGTGGTGTTTAATATTTAATAGGTGCTAGTTAAAAATGCAGGAGTGTTTTTGTCTCTTGTCCCATTGCACACCTGTTCCTCTGAGAAAGGGATAGATAGATAGATAGATAGATAGATAGATAGATAGATAGATAGATAGATAGATAGATAGATAGATAGATAGATAGATAGACTGAAGAACATGGGAGGAGCATGTTTACATTCGGCCGGCTGATAGAGGAGGGACAGACCGCTACATGAGCGGACGGATAAAAAGACAGATTGAGTTACAGTTTGAGCAGATGTGAGAAAATAAGTGCAGGATGAAGGACAGGAAGTGGGAGGATGAAGAGTAACCGGGCCGTAATAGATAAACAGAGGGGGAGAAAAAGTGAGGGATGAAGAGAGAGAGAGAGGTGTCATCAGATAATCAATACAGTTCCCCGTTTTCCCTCCACTTTGTGTTTTAAGGTGATTTTTTTTCTCCTTTTATTATTTTCGCTCTACTTCCCTTATCAATCAATACTTATTATTGCTTATCTCACTTTACCGCTCTCTCTCTCTCTCTCTCTCGCTCTCTCTCTCTGTCTTTCTTCTTCTTCCCCCCTCTTGCTCTCTCTTTTCTCTGGATGTGGAAAAGACAGAAAACACACACACACACACACACACACACACACAATGAAGTCATTCATCTGTCCAATCAAAGAGGCGGAAGCCCAGAGGAAAGTAAACATCCATCTCTCTCTCTCTCTGTCTGTCTGTCTCTTTCTCGTGAGTCCGTGAGCGTCCATGATTATGATGCCTCTGAGTGTGTGTGTGTGGACAGACATATATCCCATCTCTCTAGTGTCTCTTTAAAAAGAATGGATTGTTCTTCTGCTACAAACAAAGAGTGAAGACACACAGAGAGAGGAGGGATGTGAGGCGGCGACACGATTTATGAGAGCTGAGAGACAGAACACGGAGAGAGGGACAGAAATGTATCGTAAATGTCCACCGACCAGCAGATCTGTAGGAAAGGAATCAATACGCAGAGGTTGCGACATCATTTGACCTCAAGCTCAAGCAGAGGGGGTGAGGACAAAATCCGAGAGAAGGGACCAAAAGGGACGGAGGTGGAAGAAAAACAGGAATATGGAAAGTTCAGTTTAGACACACAGAGAAGACACAAACACAACCTCACATTCATTCATATAAAATTAAATGTATACGAAGGACTGCAGGCTGCAAAACATAGGAGACAACCTGGAGCTGAGGGGACATAAAAAAAATGCAGCCTGTCTCAGAAACGAGTTCTCGAATTTTGCTAAGTTGTGCGATCGTTCTAAAGACGCTTCAGAAATGTGCAGACATGATTTCTTTCATAGGTTTGACTTCTCATGGTGTGGAGCAGTAAAAGAAATACAGTCCAACATGAGAAACTCAACCCAAGAACAAAGACCAATGTAACGTGATGTAAACGATCCACACAGAAGACCCGACAACCGTAAACCAACCAAACCAAACTGAGGATGGAGAGATGAAAGAAAGAGAGGAAGATGAAAGATTTTAGCTAAAGAGGCTTGACCCCTCGCTCTACCCCACGTATTGACCGCATCAGGCTTTGATAAACTACACTCTGTGTGTGTGTGTGTGTGTGTGTGACCTCTGCACGTTCTGAGCTAAATCAATCTGTCAAACGTGTTAGTGAGTCCGTGCTTATTCACCGCCATGCCTGTTTGTGTGTGTGTGTGTGTGCGACTGACCCTGACCGGCCATCAGAGCCAATGACGGAGTATTGATCAAGGCTCCGTCGCCATAGAGACGGCCATTTGGGAAGACAGGCGAGGGTGCGTGTGTGTCAAAGTGGGAAGACTTACTTCAAGGTGGCTCATCAGATCATTGGGCGTGTGTGTGTGTGTGTGTGTGTGTGTGAAATGTCAACTTTGTGTTTTCCATTCGTGGCATGTTCGTGTTGGTGTTCTTGGCCAATTAAAAGGTCATCAAAGAAACAAAAAGACAACAGCAGCAAACATTCGGAGGCTGCCGCCTCATTTGAATCATCAGTTAATTGTTACCTGTTTAATTATGAATCACTGTTATAATTACGGCAAACAAACAGGGGCAGCTTGTCTTTTCAAATCAGATTGATCTGGAGATGCTTGTGTGCATCAGCAGGAGGAGGTCTGGGTGTTGATCACATCTAACTCGTCTTCCTGCTTCCAGGCTGTACTGATGAAGAACCAACAGTGGTTCAGACCGACCAGCAACCTGTGAGGAACTGCTTGTTGTGTTTTAGTCCTGATAACTGTGAGTACCAGGTAATAATGGCGTCCATGCAAGAGACAGTAGACTAAAGACATTACCAAGGTCGCGTCTTGGGAACATGCGGACACATTTTGTGGTTCTGGTAGCTGAAATTTACATCTAGAGCTGTAGGTAGGGCTCCAGAGACAGAAGCAGTGGCAGGTAGGCTGAAACAATTAGCACCCAATGTTGGCATCAGGAGGCCATTTTGTTTTAGTGGTTTAAAACTGGGCATGTAGACGTGTTAGGAGGCGCTTGTAAACACGTCTCCTCTGCAAAAGTTACTTTTCTGGGTTGTGATGGATTTGGCTTTGAAATTATGTCACAGAAACTGAAAACCCTTCTCCCAGTGAGAGAGAGGTCAGAGGTCACAGGTCACACGTGGACTTTGGAAGTGATGTTAGAATGTCAGTGAGGAAAACGCAGCAGACGACACGTGGATTTGTTTCTATTTAAAGGTGTGGATGCAGCCGAGGTTAAGGGTTAACAAATGCATGTAGGTCAATGGACTGGCTGTGTGTGTGTGTGTGTGTGTGTAGCCAGACGTATTGTAGTTGTGTGACTGTGCGTTCATGTATGTAGCATGTGTGTGTGACCTGCTCTTTGTTCCTGTGCTCGGTGCAGTAAGGAGAGTGGACCGTTGACGAGGATTAATGCCCAACATATGGCAACCCTACGGGACACACACACACACAGACTCACACACCCATACACACTGCAGTCATTACTCTGAACAAAGAACTGTAAGGCTAATGAGAAGGCGATATCATGTGTCCTTTACACACACACACACACACACACACACACCTTAATGTTGCTTACACATAGATGGATGCAGATGAACACACACACACACACACACACACCTGGTACTGTAACATGTATCCATTGTGTTGATGTGGCAGTTGAAAGGTAGCTGGGGGTTGTTGATGGAAAGGCTTTAAGGTTTGAACGCAAACACCTGTGTGTGTGTGTGTGTGTGTGTGTAACAGAGAGCGAGAATGGTGTATTTATTGCAATGATGGGTGTGTGTGTGTGATTGAAAGGAGAGAGAGAGGTGAAGAAGAGTTCAGAGGGAAAGTGAAGGTTCATGTTGTCATTTCATGCTCTCGCTTTCCGTTTGTGTGTGCGAGTGTGCGCGAGTGTGTGTTTTTCTCACATACACATCGCACCCGAAAACATTAGCAGACGTTTTCTCTCCACATCTTTTAGCGCACTTTCTCCCTCGCTCCACCCCTCCCAGTGGGATCTGACCGATATATGAACGTGTTCCTGAACAGCTACTCTGTAGACCCGCATCACCGTAACTCACCCTTCTCTAAGCCCCGCCCACTTTTTTTAAAAATCAGGGTTTAATACGGACCCCGCCAGCTTCTTCGGTTCCAACCGTAGCAGCTGCAGCTAACATTAGCGGCTGAACAAACACAAAATAGTTACCAAAAAGCCTAAAGGTGCCTACAGAAGATGCAGCTGATGATGTGTAAACAGCATAATATTATATTTTCACATTTAGACTGAGCTTTAAATGTATTCTTTCTTCTTTCTATATCTTCTCGGGTGTATTCTTCTCATGCAGTGACACTAGTGATGTCTTCAGGTTTGATTTTTTTAGGCCCCTCTCGCTCTCTCTCTCTCTCTCTCTCTCTAGGTGTAAATGACTTTGGACGGCCATCTGTTACTTAGCCACCCTGCAGAGAGTTGGCCTGCATGCACACCTCCTGTGTGTGTGTGTGTGTGTGTGTGTGTGTGTGTTCCTTTATGTTTAGTTGTGCAGTTACTGTATTATTGTGTTCACTGTGTTTATTTATGCGTACGTGCACATGCATAATACAGAAGGTTATGTGTGTGTGTGTGTGTGTGTGTGTGTTCGGGTTGACTTGCTCATGTAGAACATGTTTTCCTCTGTTTGTGTAAGTCGGACTCTGTTCTACACGTTTGAGAACATGTTTAGCCTCAGATGAAGCCGATGTCTACTGAATATTTTGAACTTATAGACCACATTATATTGATTTTCACAATAAAAGTCTGTCATGGACCATTCAGTGGATTTTAGAGGCTTCTCTACATGCTACAGGGCTTAATTTATAATAATTTGGGTCTTAATAGAATATTTGCATTAGTGTTCAGACGCATTCTGCATAAAAACATTTGCATATTTTTAACGTTGAAGTGTGAACTTTACACTTTTACTCTGAAGTAGCCGACTCAGTTTTTAGCTCCTCATGAGGTGGGAACCATAAACTCCCCCGGGAGAGACGCGGATCAAAAGCAACCAATGAGAAGTCATCCCAGTGTTTGTTGGACCAATCAGACCAGACCAAACCCTCCTATATGCTGTCAGTGTGTGATCTGATTACGTCTGAGCGACCTGCTGTCGCTGCTGGAACATCCAGCTGTTCGCGTCGACTGCTGTGAAATTAAATGTGTAAATAAAAATAAGTTTCCATTGAGAGAGGTTGTTTCCATGTTAAAAATGCTTTTTAGGACTAAACGATCCATTAATTAACGAAATTCAAAACTGAATACTAAACCGAATTAAATACGTTTTTATCTGGCCGTTGTTCCCTCTTGCTTGATTGTGAGAGAACTTTAAAAAGGATTTAAAGTTTAAAACGACCATAAAACATCAGTGTTCTGTTACGTTTTCACTGTATCACTTGCTTATGATTGTGCAACCAGATCCATGTGAGAGGGAAACCTAGAAGCATAGAAGCATCAATTATGAATTGTGACGCCTTCATTTCTCTCCTCTGTGCTGTCGTAATTAATCTCTCCCTCTCTCTCTCTCTCCCCCCTGCAGCTCTCGCCCAGGCCGTCCTCCAAAGCGTTGTTCCGGTGCAGGGATCCAGGAAAGCCCCAGGCTGCTGCACCCGGGCCTCCCCGGCCTGCTGTCCCCCAACCTGCTGTCCCACACCGGTAAGACACAGACGTCTTTATCATTACACTTATACTAAACGTATTCACCAATTTGTTGTAGATAGCTATGCTTCTTTGCAGTGGCCCCCTCTAGTGGTCATAGCAAGTATTACAGGTGGCAGGTTTTAGAAGACGGAGGAGGCCGGGGTGAGTGGATGGGTCAATGCAAGCTTTGTCCTCGTTGTTTTTGTGAATATTGTTCAAGAAAGGCAACTGAGTGAAATTTGGGAATTTATACACTATAAACAACTTTTTGCTAAGAATAAAATGTTGTTGTTGTTGTTTACTTTTGTGCTGCTGTTGTCTGTCACAGTTTGGTCAGGGTTGGAAAAGGTTGCCATTCAGTTTAAACGAGCTACCAATGAGCCACCGTCTCAAATCCAGGAAGCAGAAGGGTTACTGTGCACAGTAGCTCTGGCACTGACTGGCTGATGTGGGACATTTTTATTGATAATGATTTTCGAATTTTCTAATAACTGTCTCCTTTTTTGACGAGCTGCCTTTTCCTCCGTCCACTCTCCACCTCTCCCTTCAACCTTACATCTATGAGCAAACAAAATAAAAGACAGTTGTCCTCTTTTGTGAAAGTAAGACACACAGACAGACAGACAGAAAGAGATGGAGAGAAAAAAGAGGGACGTCGCCAGAGGAGCTAACGAAACCTAAAAACGTCGACTGCCAAAAAACAAAGATGGTGAAGAGGAGAAGAGTGTGAGAGAGCGATGGAGGGATGAAGAGCGGATAAAGAAAAGAGATGATGATGGAGAGAGAGGGAGAGAGAGAGTGAACGAGTGCAGATTGCATGGTGGTGTGATGAATGACACGTCTCTGGGGTCCCACTCCTCCATCTGTCCATCCCTCCCTCCTCTCTCACTCCCCACGTCCCTCTTTTCTTCCCTTCCTTCTTCACTGTCCTCCCTCCTCTCTGCTCCATCCTTTCACTCCTCAGCTCATCTTCCTCCCTCCATCCCCTCTCCTTCTGTCACTGTTTTCTTTCCTCTCTTTTTCATCACCTCACTCTTCCTTCTTTCTTCTTTGGCTTATCTCCTCCCTCCACCCTCTTCCTTCTCACCTTTACTTCACCCTTTCTTCCTGTTTTGTTTTCTTCTTCATCATTTCATCCCCCCCTCCCCTCGTCCTTCCTTCTTTCTATACTTTACCGCTTGTTCATCCTTTCACTTCCTCAGCTCATCTTCCTCCTCCCCTCTCTTCTCCCTCATTATCTTTCCATCTCTGCCTCTGTATTTTCTCATACCCTTATCTCTTTGCCTCCTTTTATCCTCCCTCCCTCTTTACCTTTCCTCTCATCCTTACCTCCTTTTTTTCCATTGTTCCTCCTCACTCATTCTCCTCTTCATCTCAACTTTCTTTCCTTCCCTGAGCCCCTTCCTTTTCTCTTCATGATTCTACCTCTAAATTCTTTTCTCACCTTTCCAGTTTGCTTTTCTTCATTCCTCCATCTTCATGACAGTGACTGTTGGCCTGTCTCTCCCTCTCTCTCCTCCTCTCTAGGATAAATAAAACATGCTTGTGTTTAGTGACATATGGACACAGCTCACTGTGGCATACTAATGACACACACACACACACACACACCTGATAGGAGTGTGTGTGTGTTTGTTGAACATTAGTGGAACCCAGAGAAAACATTTGCTCACTTATGATCGCTCATTAGCTCGCTCTCTCTCTCTCTCTCTCTCCCTCTGACACGCACACATCATATATATAACACACACACACACTTGGCACTCGTCGGATGTCGCATTCCGCCTCAGTCGCACACACACGCAGAGTTTGGTCGTCTTCGCGGGGCCCTGCGTCCATGGAGACGCCACGTTGCCGGGGGAGACGGGCTGTTGTTTACGACCTCACGGGCGCCACGGCAATGGGGGGCATCGGCCAATCACAGATGGACATTTATCACACAGTTAGGAAACACGGAGCGAGAGAAGGAGGGCGAGTTTGAAGAAAATGGTGAGACCGAAGGCAAAGGACGCAAGGGGACGAGGACGAGGAGGAGGATCCACGAAAAAAAAGTTGGGAGGAAAGAAAATAAGAGAAAGAAGTGAAATTTAAGATACAGTCGAGAGAGAAAGATGGAGGGAGGGAGGAGGTAGAGACGACAGCGAGAGAGTGATATCAGTTTAATTGGCCTCATCTTCCTTAACAAAGACGCTGTGATGATAAGCGTGGGAGTGTGTTTGTGTGTGTGTGTGGTAACCTATGCAGGGTGCTGCGGCACTCATTTGACTTGTTAATTCACTTCAAAAACAGCTCAATGGTCCGCCTTGTCTTCTAACACACACGCACACACTTAAGAGACACATGAATTCACACACTCGCACACATTTTTTGTAACACACTTTGTGTCCACACACATAACCAGCAGATTTTTGCGCAGACACAGATTTTGAAGTGATAAACACATCTGTTGCATGCACACACACACACACAGGCACTCTGTGTAGGTTACAGATGAAGTGCTTTCAATCTTGTTCTGAAAAGAATACACTAAGCTGAAGACTCTTATGTGCACCTGCAGAGAGAGAGAGACGATAGATCGAGAGAGACATGAAGGAGGTAAAGTGGGAGATAAAGAGGGGAGAGAGAGAGGGCAGAGGGAGAGGAGAGCTGAAGAGGACGAACCTAACAAGTTATTTTTTCTTCTTTTTTCGACTATTACTCAGAGACTCTTCACAGCTAGCGCCCCCTCTGGTGATGTTTGATGTTGAGATTTGATGGCCAAATGAACTCTAACTCCCGACTTTAAAAAGGCAGTGAATCTACAACCAAAAGGCAACAGCACCACAATCATATAAGGATAATCAGTAGTGGCTTTTAACCATTGACTTTACTGGATAGTAGAACCTGTAACCATTGACTTCAGGAATCAAACATACAGACGTTATTCAGGCAACAATAAATAAAACAATAAAACATATTTTTATTCTTTTTTAAAGAACATAGCCAATAACCATTGATTTTAGTAGTTACTAAACTTTGAAAAAATTAACACCATTTTGCAATACTACCCAAACTACTGACCTCTGACCAACACAGAAACCCTTGACCACTAGGCAACAGTACCCATAACCATTGATTTAAGGATAATCAGTATTGACTGACTTGACTGAGGCAAGTGCACATCTAACCACTGACTTAAAACTGGTATATCAATGTTTCTATTTTAGGGAACAATCATTATCTATGCCAGACAATAGAACCTTTTTAAGTTCATTTAGGCCCTGTATCCACAGGGAGCATTTCAGAGGTGCGAAATAACTTTGTTTAGGGTGGATAAGTTTGAAAACGCTGTTTCCATGTTTCTGTGTGGACACCCAAAACGCTACTATTCCTAAATAATTATGACACAGCTCCACCCCCCGCCTTTCTCCGCATACGCTCACTCCGACAGCAACAGCTTGTTGGAGCTTGTTTGTGCTTTTACAGCAAAATCTTCTGCTCCTCCTCTGGTAACTCAGAAGTTTTTAGATCCATGTTATTCTTTTCACATCGCACATGTTTTGTCTTCATTTCTGTTTCTGGAGTGCTTCTGTGGTAGCGTTACAGTGCCACTCACAGGCCTGGCATATGTACTACTGCGTTTTTAGTGGTTTGTGTGGATTAGCGTGGACGCACGCATTTCCTGAGATGACGCCATCTTTACGGAGAACGTTTTGGAAACATAAACAACTTCATCTCCGTGTGGACCGGGCCTTAGACTATAGAACCGATTGACTTTTATCCATTTGTTCACAGGCAGCCACACCCTTAAGAGTGTGCCACTGTTTTATTTAGATTACCAAAACTTTATGTTGACTCTCATGACTGCAGTAAAACTTCAAGCTGAGTCGTTCACACACTTAAAATCATCTGAAAGTCAAAGACTTAGCAAAAAAAAAGAATTACCCTAAAGCCAGTGTATGTGTCCATTAGAAATAGGACAAAATGGCCGCTGCAAAATGGTTGCAAATGGGCATCATAGACATTCAGTGAAAGCTAAAGATGGGTGACCTAAGTGCCGGAGCGCGGAGCTGAAATCTCTTTGACTCAGCACAAGAGCAATGGACTGCATCTGTAAACCGGCACTCCGGAGTGCTCGCAGGAAGAAAGGGAAGAAAAACAAAAAGAGCAAGAACAAGTGTGTTTCTAAATTCAGAACACAAAGAGCAATTTCTCTGTTTTCCTGTTTGTTTTATTCAAAGTGTCACTCCGTCTCTGAGAGCACGTTCAGAGCACTTCGTCAAGAGATGTAGGTGCAGCAGATTAAATATTTACCACCACCGCAGCCAAATGGGGTGGGTTTCACGCAAGCTCAGGAATGGGGGGAGGAGGAAGGGAGGGTCAGAACTCTCGAAGATCACCTAGCCGCTTCCACCAGTAAACGGGAAGCTATTAGAGAGACCCGCTGTACTGAAGGACGACCCCGTCGGATCTCATCTAGACGTGTCTGTGGCCATGCTTTTACTTAGAGAGGACGTACATGTTTGGGATGATGGGTTGTTACAAACTGCTGTATTTTGTACTATGAAAGTACAATTTACAGCAATGCATCTGTAGAATTTTAGCTTTTTTTGCTATGAAAAGCTAAAAGTGTTGCTTCTGGGTTACAAACTTTTCCCAGCAGTTCAGCCAATACTCGAGATATTTGGGTAGAAGACCAAGTCACCTAAATTCTAGGGAGGTAATCTTTAACCAAACAAGCCTATAATGGAAAAGTTAGCCTTTTCCAGTATAGACTTTGAGCAGTTTACAACATTTCTGCACATGAACATTGTGAGGACATGTTGTTCCTGTTTGTGCCTTGATCTGATGTTTTGATAAAGTCAGTCAGAGCAAAGCTGACAATCAGCATTGAAGGGAAAAAGGATTTGTCAGTCCTGCTGTTGTCATGTTACGCTGACGATTCACTGGTTTGTGCTGTAATATGATAAGTCCTTACTTCATGTTTCGCTCCCTGATGTTTTTTTGTTTGGTCTCTTTTTTGTCCCTGTCCGTCCTTCGGAAAGCATTATGATGCACGGGAAGAAAAAAGAGATGGGTAAACGGCATGCAGTCAACCCACAGGGGAACGCTGAAACACACACACACAGGCAAATATATATTCTCTTTCTCGCTCTCACTCTCTCACACACACACACACAGGTTCTGTATGATGTGCGTGTCTTTGAAGCAGTCTGTCAATCAATCACACACTAATTCCCAAGGTTCCGTGGTCGCCATTAGCGACGGGGGTCGATGCTCGGTAACCGTGGACACAGCGGACAGCCATCGATCTGAGAAAGTGTGTGTATGCGTGCGTGTGTGTGTTTGATAGTCATGGTGGAGAACAGTATTGTGGCTCTGCCCTCCGTATTGATTGACTCATGGCTGCATTGAGGCAAGGCGGGCGTTCGGACTCCGCGTCCGAGTGCATGAACATGCATGCGTGTACATGCACACACATGATCAGGCATACATGTGCATGTGGTGCATGTGGGCGTGTGTGCCCAGCCATGAGCACCTTCTGTGTCTGTCTGTATGTGCAACTTTGTGTGTGTAAGTGTGAGTGAAGGTGTTCCTCAGTAGAGTAATCAATGTGTGAATGCAGTCCTCACCCCACAGAGGGACTCCATTTTCCACTTTAACCTCCTCCCCTCAGCTCCGTCTCTCCACTTTGGCAGGAATAAAATTAAAACTGCCCATTTTGACACAAGTAGTCACTACTGCTGCAATAGTTTTTAGCTGTACTAGCAGCATGACTAACTGGAATCCAAGCCAACACACGGCTAGCTTATTTTTCTTCAAAATCAACATAAATACGTGAAAGTAACGTTGGTTTACACAAGAAACGATAACATAAATTTGTGTTTTAGATTTCACAGCTATCACAGCTAGGAAAAAGTCCATGTTCTCAGGAATAGGGTGAGCCAAAAGTCACAAGTAGCACCATAATGGATATCACCCTCAGCTGTATTAATCCTCTGGGAACACTGAATGTGTGTTCCTAGTATTATGGCAATCCATACAATTGCTATAGAGATATTTATCTGAATGCCAGTGTTGGCCTCATTCTGGTAGAAGGGTTTGTCAAAGTCATATTAGGGTTAAACCTCTGGGGAACATAAATCCAGCGGACTGCAATTTTTTTGGCAGGCCCTCTAATTTTTCTAAAAATATTTAACCAAAACTCACCAATATAAAAGTAACAGTGGTGCTAAAAAAAGAGCAAAAGTCACTAGAATTAATCATCTGAGGATCACAAACATGTTTTCTGAAATTTTATGGCAATCTATCCAATTCCAGTGGAGATATTTAACCAAAAGCAACCAACGTCAGCCTGACTGTAGGACTACAGTAAAGTAGTTATTTAGTTTTTTGGGACAATAAACGTGTTAGTCTGTCTAATATTTTTTGGATTTCTGTGTGGACCAAAAGTCTCTTCTCCTTGGTTTTATAAAATTTGCTTCTTTAACGTAGAATTTTAGTTTTCAGTCATTGAAATTAAATAAACAAAATGCACATTTTTAAGAAAAGCTCTTTAGAGTGTTTATGTTGATGAGAACCAAACAACAACCTCTCTTTTTTGGCCTCTTTTCCTCCATCATCTTTCTCCGTGTCGTCGTCCTCCTCCTCTCTCAGCAGGAAAGCAGACAATACGTCTGGTCACTCTGCCTCGGGCTCTCTGAATAGACCTCAGTCTCTTTTTCTTCCTGCTCTGTTCCTTTGTTTTTATCCTTCCCTTAACTGGTTAGCAATCTGAGTCAAGTGCATTTTTGGTGGCATTTCAGTTCCACCTTAAGTTAGCTGTTCTAGGTATACATAGCAATTAAAGCAATGAATAAATACATACAAAAATAAGCATGTGTGATGCCATTGCATACTGGTATCAATCCAAATGTCCATGCACACATGCACTAATCACCCCCCGAGCAAGTCGACTTAACAAGCAGGAAGCTTGTAAACAAGGTATGCAGTAAATCTGCTGTACAGTTGGACATTTTAATACAAAGGTCTATGGGAATTGACCCAATTTGGACGCAGCCCTCAGGTGGCCGTTAGAGGAACTACAGGACATTTCTCAGCTGTGGAAGTTGTCCACTGGCATGAAATCATCTTTGGCATTATTGTAGGTTTATAAGTTTAATGAAAGAACCCCTTTGTGTGTTTTCAGGTCTAGTTTCAGGTCTAGTTGAACCTGCACACACACTCCTTTCTCTACCTCTTCCCTCATCATCCCTCCGTCCTGCTTTAAATTAAATTTCGAACTCCTCCCTCCCTCTCTTTCTACCCCCCCAACCTCTATCTTGTTTTCTTTATAGCTTGCAGACAACTGTACTGTGTGTAATGGACATTCCTCTAAGGCCGTCAACTGTGACCGGGGCAAAACCAACTGACCTACACACACACACACACACACACGTACAAGTATGCACAGATAAGCATGCATGCATTCTCTCCCACACACACATTTTTACATGAAAGCAAACTGTACATACACACTCAGCACAATGCAAAAGCTCACATGCACACTTAGATACATAATAGTGGGTTTACACAATAAGTCTCACTCACACACACACACACACACACACAGAGGGTCATCTCTCTCACTCTGCTGGTTGTTGTGTATAGAAGTCAGTTCCAGGTCAGTGCACAGAGCCAGGGATCTTAGTCCATACAAAAGAGTGTGTGAGTGTGTGTGTGTTCTCACTGTGTATGTGTATCGGTGAATATACATCAGGCCTGAGGCATCTGAAACGCCTCTCACACCCTGAAACGTTTCAGAAAAATGCTCACGCTCAAAACAAAATTTGACAGTGACAGCCGGGTTACCAGTTTTGGTGTGTGTCACAGCTGCTGCAAAGCATCATGGGTAAAAGGCAGGCAGGCAGGCAGGCAGCACCTGTGCAGTGCAGGGGACAACATAATTATGGCTGTGAGATGGGGTTCTACAGGAGCGGCTGGCTCATAAACACTGATGCACGTGATGAAGATATCTGTGATAGTGAGGATGTTAACAGGTGTGTGTGTGTGTGTCTCAGGTTTGACAGCAGCGGCCATGGCTGAGTTGCAGAAGCTGCAGAAGATGAAGATGATGATGAGCCTCCAGAATGGAAACGAGTCAGACAATGATGACTTACACTCTAATACAGGTAAGTTAACAAAACCACACACTGCCTGCGATGTCTCTGAGCTGTGTGCTTCTAATGTCCTCGTTAAAAGGATAAATACACCAACAAATGCTGCTTTAAAGGCCCCGTCAGGTCAAAACATATGCTCAGATTCATTGTGCACTGTTCCACATGTAGTGGACCAAACTGGAAATCATTCATAACACATGAGTTCAACAAACACTCGCTGCTACTTTTGCCATCTGGGAAGGTAACACCTTGAGACGATGCAGCCCTGAAACTGAGACTAGAGCACCTGCAGCCATGATCACAGTTGCAGCATGTCAAAATCCATAAGGTTGCCGCTTCATCATGAGAATCATGAACATGAACATATGTCTGACTGACAAAACCACCTCACAAATCTGTTATGTCTAGGGCTGTAATCTCCCAGTCGACTGGTCGATTTATTGGTCGACACGTTCTGGCTCGACCAAAATTCTGATTGGTCGACTTTTTGTAGCGTAATTTTATCAGGAGGACTGTACCAAGTGCTAATGGGGGTGTTTTCAGAGCACCCGACTCACAGGTGACAGTCGATCTTTGAACACCCATGTTGTTTTCACTACTTTGGTTTAGCCCGACCCACTAGAGACAGACAGATTGAAGCGTACCCGGCCGGTGGTTTGCTGAATATTTATTTAGTTTTGACCGTGTCATTTAAGTCAGTCCTCCTCTACCATGTCAGAGACATCTGCAGTGTGGCAGCACTTCATGGAAACAGATACCGGAAAAAAGTTTGCATCCCGAATTTCCCCTTGTGGATCAATAAAGTGTCTGTCTGTCACAGCTCGACTACAGCTGCCCCGTCCGTTTTAAGCATATGAACATTGACGTATTTCAATGGTTCAAATTGTAGACGGATCCGCTCGCAGCAGCATGCTCAGACATACGACCAGGCTGGATGTTAAGCCATCATTCAAGCGCCATTCAGCGAAGCTGCGCTCCTGTGCACAGTGTCGCACCAGATAGATGCGAAGACGACACAAAAACATTCAAAAGTATGGGAACATTTCATTCGGAACAAACAGACGAAGACAGTGGCATGTAGACTGTGCAAATCAGAACTGACATTTCACGGTAGCACTGCGGCAACGGATGAACACCTTAAACGTAAACATCCAGGAGCTGTGTCCACTTTTCTGTTTTTGTTTTAAAAATCATATATAACTCGGAGATACGACTTTTTTTGTAGTTTTAATTCTCACGGATCTCGTGGATCTTGTTTCATGAGTTTGATCCCCGAGGATCAATTAACCTCGTTTTTCAGTCCTCACCTCACTTTACATCACAGACTGTACAGCACAGCGGTGGCTGCAGGGGGAAACCAAAGAGAAACTATACTTTAGTAATGAAACTCGAGCCACGCTTTCTGGGCCTGGCTGCAGACGGATGGACACATGACAGAGACTTCGATTACACGAACATCTGAGTGTCTCTTATGTAAGTGCTGCTTTATATAATGATGGGTGTCTTCTTCCTCCTTTTTTACAGTTTTCTTTTTGGGCAGTTATCAGAGTTAACTGTAATGCTGTTTCAGAGAGGACAGCGAGGTGAAGACATCACTCAAAGGGTTAAAAATAGTAGTAGTAATAGAAACACTGCTCTTTAATCTGTCAGGTTGCTGCATCATAAGAAACAAACATAAATGCATGAGCTTGACAAAGCTGGATCTTGATTAAACAATTTAATTTCACGTACAGCCTGTAACCTGTTCGTTTTATCGACACGTATGATGGCGCACAACAATAAGGCGGTTTTCTTTTAGGTACATTTCTTCATCAGGTTGTGTGTACCTGCAGGTTTTCAGAAGTCAATGCGATACTATTTTATACTTTTTCTTTTGGAGTTTAGTTGAGTTTTCAGGCATTGTTTACTTTTGTTTTTATGTTGTTGTGTGGTTAGATTTGGGTTGTTTCACAACTTAAAGTTACATTTTTGAGACTGTCAGGGTTATAAGTTCGCTCCCATTGACTAAAAATATCTCCCAAATTCTTATTTTTTATATTATTTTTTGTTTATGGTGCTTTTACACATTTTTTTTTACACATTTTCCCATTAGACAACATTTTGTCTCACAGTAAAAGTACAATCTTTATGACTGAAGTCGTTTTTCCTCCTTTTTGTTTCGGTTTCGGACTCTTCTAACTTGTTGTAAAGAACAAACAAACAGAAATGTTAAATGCTTTCTAAATAGTGTTTCATTGGTTCCTTGTAACAACAGCCTTCACACACACACACACACACTCTCTCGGAGTTTTCAGGCATTGTTTACTTTTGTTTTTATGTTGTTGTGTGGTTAGATTTGGGTTGTTTCACAACTTAAAGTTACATTTTTGAGACTGTCAGGGTTATAAGTTCGCTCCCATTGACTAAAAATATCTCCCAAATTCTTATTTTTTATATTATTTTTTTGTTTATGGTGCTTTTACACATACAAGTACAAAGTACAATCTGTATGACTAAAGTCGTTTTTCCTACTTTTTGTTTCGGACTCTTCTAACTTGTTGTAAAGACCAAACAAACAGAAATGTTAAATGCTTTCTAAATAGTGTTTCATTGGTTCCTTGTAACAACAGCCTTCACACACACACACACACACTCTCTCGGAGTTTTCCGGCCCACTCACTCTGCTGTGTTTGCTTCTCTGAATTATTAAAAAGACAGAAAACAAAAAGCAGAGAGAAAAGAAAGGAGAGCGAGCGTGCAGTCCTTCCTTCTGTTTCCACCCAGATTCTCCTGTTTCCATTTTCCTTTCTCCTCCTCCATCTCCTCCTTTTCTTCAGCTGACCTGGCAAATGGGCTGATAGAGTTACTCTCATTTTATTCTGTCGTTTTTTATTTATTCCCTCCTGCTCTTCTTCTCCGTCCTTCTTCTGTCTTCTTTGATTTCATTCAGAGTGATTTTTGTTTTGTTTTGTGAGTTCGCAGAAAGCCTTCTTTTCATTGTCCCGACCTTATTTTCTTTGTAAGAGACACTCATACCGGCCTGGGAAACTGCGGCGGACAATAGAGCGGAGGAGCGAGTGTACGAAACGAAAAGGAAAATAAAGCAAGGGAGGACGGAGGGGGAAAAACAGACTCATAATGAGAGAAAGGGATATTTAGGGCGAGGGGAGAAGATGTTTTTTTTGTGTGTGTGTTTGATGGGTGAAAGTTGATCACTGGGTTTTGTCCGGTGACAGTCACATGTTTTTTTTCCTGTATAGAAATGAGAAAAACACAGATTGGATGAGTGAGAGGAGTGATGGAAAAGGAGAGGGACGGATTTATGTGTCAGTGGAAACCATGTCATTGTTTTGTCAGAGACAAAGGCACAAGGATGTGTGGAAAAAGGTGAGAGTAGATTGACAGGAGATAACAGCAGATGGTCTCCTCCTGACAGATCTGTTTAAGGGGAATAGCGCCAGATATTGAGAATAAAACGGCGACAGACACTGACTACAGACTTCAGAGGCAGGCTGGAGTTGAAAAGTAAATTAAATGATTAAGATGATGTAGTGTCAGCTAAACTTCAGGTATTAGGAATTACACTACAGCAGCCTGAGAGCAGAAGTGGAAGTTGGCGATCACAACAAGACAAAAAGAAAACACACAAGGTGGGAGAAAATGTGAAGAAACCTCCCAAAAAAGGTGAACGAGGGAAAAGAAAGTGTTGGAGAAGGAAAGGACAAGACCGAGGAAAAAGAGAGAGAGAGAGAGAGAGAGAACATCTGCCCATCTGTTTATACTTCTTTTCTTCCCCGGTGTAAATGGCAGAGGGGATGAGGCCCAGCTGTCATCCACACACACACACAGACACACACACAGCGCAGGGAATTCAGTAGGCAATAATAGAGAGAGACGGTTGCTAATTCAAACTAATGGAGGGAGATGAAGATGGATGAGAGAGGGACCAGGGGAGCAGAGAGAGAGATGTGGAGGGCGAGAGAGGCAGCATTACACAGGAGGAGAGAGAGAGAGAGAGAAAGTGCATGCACAGGTTTATAGGAGCACAGGAATGACGGTGTGAAATACAGTTTGATATTTTTCACTCTAACAGATACATAAAATTTATTTTATGCTTTATTTTTCTTTTTTAAGTATTATTTAAGCATGTTTTATATTTTTAGTATATTTATAAGAAGTTTAATCAAAGTCCTGGAAGTGCCCATGCAGCTTGAACAGCAGGTAACCCATAGATTAAGTGTTTAAGAGGAACTGCGAGGACACTTTCAGCAGTGGAAACTAGGGCTGCAACTAAAGACTATTTCAACAGTCGACTAGTCACCGACGACCTAATAGTCGACTGCTTTGGACGGCTAATTAGTCATTGCTTCACCTGCCTCCATGCTGCCGCTTCAATGTCTAAAGCTGAAAATCTTCCAAGGGTGTGTGTGTGTGTGTGTGTGTGTCCGCTCGCCACCCATTCCCACATCAAGTGCCAATCATCCCGCTACAGCACGAGCCAGAGAATCATCCTCCGCTGCAAATACGTTACACTTTTAGGGTTGTTTAATAAAGTTTATGAACATGACGTCCTTACGTGACAGCGCAGAGAAGCAAGCGAGAGAGAGAGAGACGTAACTTCTAATAAAATACTGCACAAGGCTGCGCTCTGTTAACATGATAAAACAAAAAAAACACATCGGGAAGGGCTCATACCATTTTAATGACGCGGCGTGCTGCCAAAAATGTTAAAATTTAAAAAAAAAATATATAAAAAAACATATTTTTGTATATTATTATTTTTGTATTATTATATATATATTTTTTTAAACGCAAAAAAATATATATATTATCTTATATACATCTTGGCCAGTTTAGCTCACTCAGGGTAGATTTATCTGAAATCTAAATGAGGAATTCATGCTGTTGAGAAGTTCAAGCCTCTAGCCTCACTCGTGGCATATGAGCGAGTAGCTGTAGCTGTAGATACTGACCAATGAACGTTGAGACCCCTGAGTGAGGCCCCAGCATTTTTAGGTTTATCTACCCTGCAGAAAAGGTGCTTTTTTTGTGGTATGGTATGGTAATGATAGTTCATGAGAAACTATAAGGCCAGTTCCAGAAGTGGGAAAGTTACAAACTATGTGACATTTGTGATTTACGTCTCATTTTCAGTGTTTGTATCACGGATGAGTTTGATTCATTTGACATATAAATGTCTGCGTCTCTTCCCAGGAGGGAGTGAGTGTTCCTGGGATAAGGACCGTCTGACCAGCCCCCCTGCTGGAGCTCACAGCGGAGGACCAGGAGGCGGAGGCGGAGGTGGAGGCGGCGGAGGAGCGGTGGCGGTGGGTAGCGGTGCCGGAGGAGGAGGTGGTGCAGCAGGAGGTGCTGGGAGGGGGCCCGCCTTAGGAGCTGTCAATCAGCAACAGCTTCAGCAGCAGCAACAGCTACTGGCTAACAGTGAGTGCACACACTACATGGGAAAAGGGCAGCAGACACACACACACACACACACAATCTCAAGTGTGTGTCTGTCTGTGTGTGTTTAAGGGGTGGCAATATTTGTTAATGTACGCCATTTAATCTGTTCCCATCTCCTGTATTAACACTCTGCGTGGATTAGTCAGCACACACTCTACTAAATGACTCAATTCATCAACACCACACACACAGACACACACACACACAGAGAAACAAACAGACACTCGCGGGTTTTCTTACTGCAGAAGTAATGTATTTGCACACACACGCTGGGCAGCGGGAGGCGACAAACACTCACATTGATTATTCTATCACTTCAGTCGTCACGACAACAGCAATCAGTGTTATTGTTTCATTGGAATGAAAGCAGCTGCTGCAAATTTTTTTCTGAGTGTGTGTGTGTGACAGCTGAGGCATCTCCTGAGTGTGTATGTCCAGGGAGGGGCGCTCTTCATCTGAGGTCAGGGTTTTTTTTTTTAGGCTTTCAGGGAGGTTAAAGGATGAATCAGAGCGAATGGAAAGTCCTCACAAATGTAGTGAAGTGTAAGGAAAGACCTGCAGGAGAGGTGTAAAAAGTTGAGCTGCAGAATACAAAAAAACAAGAGGAAGGAAGAACAGAACCAGATGTAGAGGAGGAAGAGAATAGAAAAAAAGAGGTTCCTCCCTTTTCTTTCGACCCATCACCTCTTAACCCTTTGACCTCCATATTTTTAACCCCTTCCATTCTCTCTGTCCAGCCTCCTCCTCCTCCTCTGCTTTGTCGACTTTTATTAGTGAGACATTTGACACTGAGATGACGCCTCTCTGCTCAAGGTTAAGTTCAGCACAAGTTCACAGCCACAGTGCTGTTTGGTCTCTCTAAGTGTTAACGCCACGTTCACAACAGCGAGTCGACGAACTGGATGCAAAAAAAGATGCATTTTACCAACACTACCATGAATTCCTTAAAAAAACAACTGGACTTTGTTTCTCGTGTGTTTTTTTGTGAGTTGCTCCTTTAAAATTCGCCCCTGAACTGTCTCCTTTTTTTTTTTTTGCGGCTCAGGATTGGACCTGCCATTTATGATGATGCCCCACCCTCTGCTGCCCATGGGGCTGCCACCTGCCTCTGTTGCCATGGCAATGTCCCAGATGAACCACCTCAGCACCATTGCCAACATGGCTGCTGCCGCCCAGCAGATACACACTCACGTACACCGGGCACCTGTCATCAAGGTAACGCACAGTAACTAACCAACGTGGCACCGCAGCAGCACTCAAGGTTACTGTATTTTGCTTGGCAGCCCGATGGTTTTTTCAAACATCTAACCAAAAACACACACACACACACACACACTGACGGAGCAGCAAGCGCTAACATGCTAACACTTCCCAGGTTTTGGGACTCGTACCCGTTGCACTCCCTTTCAGAGCACCTGCTTCTGTAACTTTCACACATAGTCCTGTCTGTTTGAAGCTCAAACACAAGCTCTCCACCTGCTGGCAGGAGTGTGCTCACCTCTGTGTGCGCACACGTGTCTGTGATGACAAAATGAACAGAACCATGAACTTCCAATCGCTGACTCTTCGCAGGAACGAGTGTGCGACAGTCCCTCTCTCTCTCCCTCTGTTGACGAGACCAACACACCTCTGCAGTCGCAGCCCAGCAGCTCAGCCTCCAGCTCGCCTGAACGACTCGGTACGCACACACACGCACACACACACACACAAATGACATGATTAGTTCATTGAAAGTTAATCCACTAATCAAATTTCCACCTGTCAGATGAAACGTTTGGCTGCCAAACCTCTGATCAAAGAAGTAGGAAAATAGTCAACACTGAACTACAGAAAACACTGTAAACAATGCAACATATACAGACGACAAACACACACACACACACACACATCTGCAACTACAAACACACACATGCAAACTGAGTGTGCTTTCCTTTAACAGGATTGGTATCAGCAGATGCAGATGTTGCACTGACCAACTCTGCTGCGCCCATCAAGAAAATAACAAAGGACAAAGGTTGGACCACACAGACACACACACACACACACAGACACTAAGTGAGGATATTCCATTACCCACCTTAATCTAAACCCTCACCCATTTTCTTTTGACATCTGACAAATTGTTCTCACTTAGGAGGGCTTTCCCCATCTACTGTATTTACACACACACACACGCAGAAACAGAAGCGTCAGGATGTTCTGCCCCTCCTATTGATCAGCTGTCTCTAAGCCATCAATCAGAGGAGTAAGAGGGGCAGAGATAGATAGATGAATGGATGGATGAAGGAGAGGGGGGGTGTAAAGGAGGCAGGAAGGCTAAGTGAAAGTGGGGGTGGCATGTCTAAAAGGGGTCAAGAGGTCAGACACTAAAAGCATGCAGGGCCTCTCCTCCCTGCACCACACGCTCCATACTTTCCATTCTTAAAACACACGTCTCATTCTTCACTCAGAACCCTTCGTTTCACAAATAATGTTTTAATCTGTCGTAACATGAGATGAGGGGGGAATCAAAGAAAACGAAAAGTTCTCTGAAGCAACAACAACATAATAAACTAAAGTAAAAGTTTAGTAAAAAAAATGTGTTGTAAGACAAAAAAAACATCATATGTTCATCAATAAAATGAGATAAATTAGAAAAATAAGAAAACACAATGAACACACTGCTAAAGCAGAAAGAAGTCTTCTCTTCTGGCGAATTTAGAATTAGATAAAAACAATAAATCAACATTTAACCGGCTATATATGTGATATTTTATAAAATACAACTGTTATTGCAGGTTTAAAAGATTTAATTGTTAGATGGAAAGAACTGTATGATGATGTCAAAGATGACCTGAGATGGAAACTTAAGGTGAAGAGATGAAGAAGAGGGAGAGACATGAACTGAAATGGAGAAAAGTGATGAAGAAAGATACGAGACAGAGACGAGAGGAAGACTGGAGGGATGTATGGATGAACTGGCAGATAATGGATAGGGATTTGTGTGTGTGTGTGTGTGTTAGAGTGCATCTTAATCAGCGTTAATTTCACAGCAGAGTTAACCCAGTTGTCAGTGTGTTAGGCATTAAGGGCTGAGCAGACACTGTGACGCACTCACAATGAACACACACACAAATCAAGGATGTCTTTAATCCTTGCCAATTAGTACCCCACATGATTGTGTGAATACTAACGACCTGTGTGTGTGTGTGTGTGTGTGTGTGTTTGGTGTAATTGATTTCTCTGATGCTGCTTCGTTGCCTTTTATACCTTAGTAAACATCAACATTTCATAAAGTTCACTGGGAGCTTGTGGCAATGACTGTAGATAGAAACCATCCAAAACATTTCCTCTTTTAGAAACAGTTTTTAACATAAACAAACATTACAAATATAGTAACGCTCAAAGGAAAAAGCCTAGCCTAGCACAAAGACAGGGGCAGGAGGCGGGTATTGCTCCAATCATAGCTAGGCTTCATATTCAGCATACAGACATGAGTATGGCATCAGCCGTACGCGTTAAATGATGATGAAGACACCCACTCTGTGGCTGATTCTGTGATTCCTCCTCACAGAAGATTCACCGCTGGGACAAACTCTGCCGCCCGGATTTCCTGCTCCGTTCCTATTCGCCGACGGCTTGTCGTCAGTGGAGACCCTGCTCACCAACATACAGGTGAGGTTTTCCATCTATTATATTTGAATCTTCGTCCAATTTCTCTTTATAAACAACTATAAATGTACAGCAAGAAGACTTAAAAGACAACAAGAGATTACAAAAATTAAACTCAAACTATTTTGCATCAACTCTCATACGCTCCACAAAACTCCACGCAATGTGGTCATTACCGTAATGATTGTAATAGTGATCGAAAGAGCCGTTTCTCGACTTTCAGAATCCGTTGAGATTTTTTCAATAGAGCAAACATAACCAGAGTGACGGTAGTCTGAACAGCGCATGTAACTTTCTGTTTTAGGAGGGTTAAAGGACCAGCATGTATGAAACAGAGTAATCTAGTAGTGAGAATGTAGACAGCAACTGAACTTTAAAGACTTTCATTTTTCACTCTAACATCAAGTCCAGTGTAACAGGATAAAAGGATAAAGTGGTTCCGATTAATTATATCTGTTGTCTAATGTTGTCTTTTCTAAACGTTGGTCTCCAGGGCCTGCTGAAGTTGGCCGTGGAGAACGCCCGGGCACAGGACAAACAGATCCAGGCAGAGAAGAGGGAGCTGAAGATGGAGCTCTACAGAGAAAGAGAGATGAGGGAGAGCCTGGAACGACAGCTCACCTCTGAACTACAGAGCAGGGGTGAGAGGGAAAACAAGCCAGGGTCACAAAAAAAACATGTCAGCAAACAAGGAGGACCTAACCTGACTCGGATTCTGTATTTTTTCTCCAGCTTCCATCCAGAAGCGACTGAAGAAGGAGAAGAAGGCCAAGAGGAAGCTGCAGGAGGCGCTGGATTTCGAGTCCAAGCGGAGGGAGCGGGTAGAGGACGCCCTGAAACACTCGTCCTCGTCCTCCCCCTCTCCTGAGCCGCTGCACGCCGCCAACAACAACAACAACAACACCAAGAATGGTACGATGACAGGATGTTTGTTTGCATATTTCTCTCTGTTGTATGTTTGTCAAGCTGCTGGCGACTGAAGCAGCTCTTAAAGTTGAGTTACAAGCTGCTGCTGTATTTTTTTTCCTGTCACTCCTCCATAAAACTCAGAGTAATCACCAACAGCCATAAATGTGCAGTTAATCCGTCTGTGCGGCATCACTGCAGCAAAACATCGCCACGAGTTTACAGTACTAATATTAGACACCACTGTGCAGTAGACGCACTTCCTCTGTGTACGTTCTCGTTCTCAGATTCTTTGTTTGTAACAATCATTTATGTCGGCAGCCAATGTGGAAAAAAGAGAGAGAAGTCCAACTAAAAATATCGACGATTAGATTGTTTGTGGCCTCTCTGTGTGGATCCAGCTTGTTTTCAAACTACACACAGTTACAAGGTGCCGTTTGGTTTTTATTGGCCGACCCACTGAGACTCTGTCTTGTCTTTGTGTTTTCCTACCAGACGCTGCTATAGCCGAGGACAAACCTGAACTTAATGGAAACCAGCAAGACAACGGCGCTGTACAAGGTACATGTACACAAAGTCACATGCCCACAGACACATCAATAAAAAAATACAACAAACAGATCTAACAGGAGTGTGTTCAAAGGCACACACACACACACACACGTGGTAGGCATATGTGTATGTTGGGGCCAAGTCTAGATTATTGTAGACATTAAGCAGACCCAGTGGCCTCCCTTTGATGTGCACCTTACACACACACACGACTGTGTGCATAGATATTTCATCGCACTCCTGTGTGTGTCTGTGTGTCCTTCTGTCCGTCACATCTGTGTGTCAGGACTGATTTACACACCACATAATAAAACGACAGTGAGGACATGTTGAACAAGGTGTTTTTCCCAGATTGAAAGGACATTTGGGAGAATGTGAGTGAAATAAGCAAAAGAAATTAGCAGCGCTTTAACAAAATAAAGACATTTTCCTAGAGCAGAGACTCTATTAGTAGATTTTTACCATATGTGTATATGTTATTAAAGATGTTCTGACACGGGCAACTTTGCCTAATATACATCATTTGAAGATTGAGATATTTGTATAAAACAAAGTTCAGAGGTTTATGACAGAGCTGCTTTAAGCCAATGAGTGTCCTCACAAGTACAGTACTGGTGTGTGTGTGTACGTGTTAATATGCATGTGTCGTCCTCTTTCCACCAGCTGTGCTCAGTCCTCCCTGACATTGAAAACCTTCACTTGAAACTCTGCGCGTGTATAAATGAATATCTACAGGCAACACACACTGTGTGTGTGTGTGTGTGTGTGTGTGTGTCTTACCTGCAGTTGTGCACTTTCGTGTGTGTGTTTGATCCACACTCTTGTGAGACAGGGAACTCTAATTAGCTCTCACTCCTCTTTAGACCCCTTTTAGATCCCCTCTCTTCTGCAAGCCAAGCACTCCGACAAACACACACACACACACACACACACACACACACAGACCCACCTGATTTCATTAATGTTGATTGGCCCAGTAGGACCCCTTTGCTGCCTTGCTCTCTCTCTCTCTCTCTCTCTCTCTCACACACACACACACACCAACAAACACACACTCATCCCTACTGCCATAAAAGCATTTTGCACCTACGGTGGTTTACTAACACACACACACACAGACACACACACCTCTCCCTCGCCTCTCTCACCTTCCACACTCTTAATTAACGAGTGAGGAAAAAACTGCTGAATACAAAGAAAGACATCGCATTACAATCAAAAAGAGAGGGAGAGGGAGAACCATAGGCGAGGGAGGAGGTTTGAGAAAGAAGACGAGCAGACTAATTGGCCAAATATATTAAAAAAGAAGTTGAAGAGAATGAGTGAGGAAGAGGAGTAGAGGGGAGAGAGGCAGCAAAAAAAAGGAAAATACATGATTGAAAGCAAAGTGTGGAGAAGAAGAGGAAGATGTAACTTTAAAAAGAGCAAAGGATGATGAGGTGCAGCAGAAGAGGTGAAGGTAAGATGGCTGTAATGAGAAGCAAGACAAATAGAAACGATTCAAGGATGAAGAGTAGAAGAAGGGAGAGCTGAGAGGAGGAAGAACTGTTGAAAAGGAGACGGAGATCAAAGTTGTAGGAAGAACAGGTGGAAAGACATTATCACACGAGGAAGAGGAGGGAAGGAGAGGGGGGGACAACAAAGAGAGTGTAAAATAATAAGCGACAACAAAAGACACAAAAGGAGGAATGCAGTGCGGAGGAAGAGGAGGAAAAGCAGGGCAAGAGGAAGAAGGAGGAGGAGGAGCAGCAGATTCCTGGGGACAGAGTTGAAAAATGTGACCTTGTTCCAAGACCTGGTGACATTTTCCCCACCTAGCTGATAGACTTTTAACAAGGCAGGTCAGTGTCATTTTTAACCAGGACAGCATGCACACACACACACACACACAGAAGCTGGAGGTGTATTTTATGGTGACAGATAGAGGTGAGAGGGGAAGTGCTAACAAACAGGTAAAGGGAGGGACATACAATAAAGACCAAACATATAAAACTGTTTCCAGGCCGTGTTTTAGCTCCAAAAATATGCAGATAGAAACACAACATTTGGTGTTTTTGGGTCATATTTTTTTTTCATTCACTAAATTTCTGCACCTGGAGAAAAACTGTTCCCTGCAGCCTCGTAAATCAAAGCATATTTCCAATTCTAATTCATTTATTATTGGCTCTGGCGTGACCTTTGAAACTAAAGCATTAACAGTTTTTTTTTGTTTTTTTTTTGTGTTAAGCTGATAAAGATTTAGTTTAATTTTGTTGAAAGCGGGAATTCATGTAAAAGTATTTGTACATTAAATCCTTGCTTACTTTTTCCATGCATATCTAGGTTTTTCCTGATTTGCGTACGTTTTTGGATTTGGATTAAAGAGGTCGTCTCTGAGTGCAACAAAAGTGGATTTTTTTTGCAGATTAGATGTGGTTCTCCTCGGTGATTAGACCTGGAGCCACAGCAGGAGTCTGTTCTCCCTAGCAACAGTCTGTTCTCCCTAGCAACAGTCTGTTCTCCCTAGCAACCGTCTGTTCTCACAGGCTAAAGTAAGCCATGATTTACCAATAAACCAAAATAATCATCATTAGCAGCAGCCCGTGCTGTAAGAGGGTAAGGGAGCTAGCTAAAGAAACTTTCCACCAGCTGACGACCAAGTTACAGATACAAGTTTTAAGGGCAGAACTGGGGGGATCAGTGCTGCAACTCTTTAAGTTGCAGGACAGTTTTTAAGCACCAGGCCAAACCTGCTGCCTAAAGGAGAAAAAGAAAGGACAGGAGAGGACAGAGAGAAGAATGGGTCGGGATAAAAATAATATTAGAGTAACAGATAGAGGACAGGAGAGAGCAGAGGGGAGGTGAGGAGGAGGAGGGGATGCATGTAGAATAGAGGGATGAAAGAGGAGGAGAGGACGGGTCTGAGTGGATGGTGGAGTGATAAAAATAGGGAAGGGCAGCAGATGAGAGGGATGAGAAGGAGGGAAAGCAGGGAATATGAAGGAGGGAACGAGGGGAGATGAAAGAGAAAATTTAAGAAAGTTTTTTTTTATTCCAACACCGGTTTCATACCTAAAAAAAAAAGAGGACAAACCAGAGGGTAAGGAGCTGAGCAGAGGGCAGGAGAACGAGGAGTACAGGCTGGAGAGAGGAGGGGGAGCAGCTTTATGGCTGCTGTTATGCAGAAATGTAAACACTTTGCAACGTTCGCAGAAAACAATGACACCGCAGGGAGAGGAAGGTGTGCATGTGTGTGTGTGTGTACGCGGCGGTTTTAGAGTGCGCACGTGCTCCTGTGTGGGCGGTAGCAGCAACAGCACTACGGGGAGCGGAAGGAGAAGGACGGAGGTGAAATCAGAGAGAGTCGACCCTGGCGGTGCTGGAGATGGAAAAAACTGCTTCCTGGTTCAGTAATGACAGCAAAGACAAAAGGGGCCATAGTTACATAAACACTGTGTCTTTGAGTTTGCCACATGGACACTGCTTGTCCTAGCGACTCGAGGCTACATTAGCTCAAACAACAACAACAAACACTCCGATTAGTCGACTTTTTCACTGACGTTTATGTGTTTTTCCGCAGAATCCCGGCCGTTTTTGAAGACACCCATGATGTTCTAGAGAGTTCCACATCCAGAGACCCCACCCCACCCCTCCCTACAACACTCCTGCACAACAGAACTCCACCAGCCCGTTTCCACGGCAGCCTGGATCACCACAGGACGACCTCCCCGGGGCGGGATTCTATCTTTGTAACGATGCAACATTTTTTTAAAGTTGCAATGAAACGATAAGACTACTAAGAGACGCGCTCCTCCTCGTCTGGACTCGATCCGAGTCGTCTCTCCACCTTCTCTTCCCTTTGCTTCCTTGTTTAAGGCGAACGTTACTCCGCTCATTCCATCTTTTTCTATCCCGGAGCGTATCTTTACCCTCCTTTGGTTGGAAAACTGAACGATTGGTCCAAACAAAGATTAGAAAAAGATGACCACACTGAACTGCCACAAATCTACTAAATTAAAACCACAAGTCAATTTGAATGGTCCAATGACACAATGTGACTGGAAGGACCAAACGTCTGTTTCTGATTGGTGCTCACAAGTGTGGATATATAAAGAAAAATTCACCTCCTCTCTGGATGGTAACGTCAATCAACCTCCCGCTCTGATTGGACGGTGATCGGCTAATCGGTGGAGCTCAGGACCAGAGGAAGAAGAGGGGGGGAGGGTTTCAAAAAACTGAAAAAAGGAGGACAACAAACAACTTGGGAGGCTATTTCTGTCTCTCGTGTTTCATTCATTTTTGTTTTTTTTCCGTACAGGGACTTAAAAGAATGCATGGGAAAAGATTTTATGTTGTCATTTGGCTTATTTTAACTCTCGTACAGTCCTCACCTCCAACTCTCTCTCTTTCTGTTCCTTCATCCTTTTATATAAAAAGCGCTCCTCCTCCTCCTCCTCTTACATTCTCACTCTTCTGCATGACTCCTCACTTACTTTCAGCCCCGTTCTTCTTCTTCTACATGTATTCTTTTATTTCCTCTCTGTAAAGGAGACAATACTCTGAAAATGTTGGATGCAGCTTTTAAATGTATGAAGTATTTTCTATCAACCCTTAAAAAAAAAACAAACCTGTGGAATCAGTTTCTGAAATGATGCAAAAGTTAAAAAAACAAACCTTTTTTATTACAATGGAGTGATTTTTAGACACAATATTATCCTAAGAGGTACGTTGAACTCTCTTTCTCCATGTTCACCTTTTGCCCCCTCCTCCCTTGTGACCAGGAAGTAGTAGTACAGTTTCTGGTGTTTGTCACATCAGGAGCATTTGATGTATCTTTCTATGAGACGCCCGGTGCAGAAATCAAGCACTCCTCGGCAGAAACGCCAGAAACGTTTTTGTTCCCCTGATTTTCTGACCTACTAAGAGTGCAGACTGTTGTGTTCCAGTTTTGTTTATATTCCACTGCGTGTTTTATTTGTCGTTACTATTTGAAATGTGGGTGGGAGCTGGGTGGGGGTGGGGCTTGTGGGGATTGGGGATATTCTGTGTAGATAGAATTCAGCGTTTTCTTGGTTTATTTTTATTATGTTTTTTTTTTTTCTCCTGATGATCTCTCAGTCTGTCACTGTTCTCTGGGTTTGAGCTGACTGCAAATATACAGTATTATAAGGACTGCTGTCTGGTGGTGTTTTACACACAGAATTCATTCACTCATTCACAAAGTAAATCTATGCAGGTTCATGCTAATACTTAGCATGTTCAGGTTAGCATGCAATCCTGAGCTAATTTGCATTAAGAACCTTTTCTCTCTATATGACTGCTCATATAAATACACACAACAGCATGACAGCTACTGCAACTTGAGGGCGAGTACACTGAAACCTTGCTCTATCAGGGCTGCACAGGGCCTAGAAACAATTGCCAACTTCAGTGTAGGAGTCAAGACAAAGAGCAGAGTAACAGAAGAGGAGGCAGAAAGGAAAAGTGAAACAGGGACTGACAAAGATTCCAAAGACAGAACAGAAACAGGAATGCTGAATAGGTTGATGAGTCCGGCCCATTGACAGTAAAAACTATGGACAGAGCTTCCGTGACGTCACCCGTTTGTTTCTGAAGAGCCGTTCTGAGGCTCGGTGGGAGGTTCCAGGACGTTGATGACCGCCGCCATGTTGGCAGCGTCACGTCCGCCAAAACTCCAAATATGGACAAAAAGGGGGAGCACGAGCGGGGTTTAGGGGGGCCACGCTGTGATACGTCAACTGTCTGTCACTCAAGCGGCAACGCCCATAATTATGCGTAATTTTAAGTCTGAATACCATTGAAACGAGTGGGTTGTAAAAAAATTCACCCTCCCTACAATTGACACTAGAAGAGAACCTATCATCTGAGACCAGAGTGTTTTTTGTACCAGGCTGTAAACATGTTCTTTTCTGCTGTGAAGTCGGCCATTTTAACATGGGAGTCTATGGGAAATTACTCGCTTTTGGAGCCAGCCCCCAGTGGTTGCGACGTGAATTGCAAGTTTTGACACTTCCGCATGGGCTTCCACTTTGAGCCCCGAAGGTTGCCACTTGGGGTGGCCTGATAAACAACTACAGTGTAATAATGGACACTCAGGGCTGCCTATACAACATGTGATATGCTGAGACATCATCACATAATCTAAAAGACACACAGGAAAAAACGCAGCAGGAAGAAACAACCATAATGGACAGAGCACAGAGTCAGAGTCACAGTGTGGTTTACACGAGCTTAGCCTCATACTGGGTACCTCAGCTTGGCTGTTTACAGTAGCAACAAGCTAAGCAGGCAACAAAAGGTGGGAGAGAGCCAAAGATGGATGAAGTTATTGTTAAATAGTTTGTCATCTTTTGATTCCAAACTGCTCGTCCCAGGAAGTAAAAATAACTTTCTGGGATTATCAGACGTTCACACACACACACACACCCACCTAATACAAATACAGAGAGGCACTTTGGTATTCTGCTAATGTATTTTATGGACACACACACAGAAGCCTGACAGTAAACACACACACGTCGTCTGTGTTCCATTTAGACTGTATATTTACTCTGCATTACGGGGTTAATGAGGTGAAGCCTTTCGCTCACTCTCTCTTTAATGGATCTCGACCCCTCTCTCTCTCCATTCTCTTTTACTCTCTCACCTGTCACACTCTTTTCTTTACTCCTCTGTTTTCCTTTTCTCTCTTTTACTAACCTTCCCGCTGTCAGTCCTTTGACCTTTCCATTTTTCTACCCTTCGTTTCATCTTCTGTCTCTCTCCCTCTCTCTCCATCTCTCTCCATCTCTCTCCGTTTACCAAATAGCTGATGTCACTTTTTCCATTTCCCCCTAATGGAAGCAGAAACACAGAGCGATGGCAAGGAAAAACAGCCCGAGATGAAGAAGGATGGATGGAAAGCGATGGAGGCAACAAGGAAGGATGAAAAGGTGACAGTACGAGGGGGGGGAAAGAGATTGAAGAATCCGGGATTCGACGTGGGAGAAAATGAAGGAAGCGGGAAGATTGAGAGAAAGAGTAGCAGGAGGAAATGATGGAAGAAAAGAGGCGTAACATGATGAAATGATGTGCATTTACAGGATGAAGGAGCAGAGGATGACGGGTAAAAGCAAAGAGACAGACAGCGACCCATCATGAAAAGGTTAATTATTGATGTTTTTAAGGGAAAAACCACTGGTGTCCAATCTGACAACTCCTTCTCTTAAACATAAACACGTCACCTCCAACTGAAACACACAGAAAACAGACTTCTGACGAAAAAGTTGTAGATTTTAGCAACAAATCGGAAGATTTCAATACTTAATGATGTAGCAGCACGGAGTTAACGCCCTCTTGATTAAATATTGATATCGTATTAGAGTCCAACTGATGTTATCGTATAGATGTTGCAAATGATAAACAGGTTAAACTTAATTAATGTATTTCTAGGACTCTAAAGGCTTCATTCTGAAAGAACTTCCTGATTTTGAACTTCCCAGTGGTCCATGAATGCATCGTGTGTGCTGTTTATCTCTGTCAGAAAAATTGAACTTTAAAAAAAACGAAATAAATAAAAATTCTGGGTGTGTTCCTCGGAAAAAAATCTGAATTTATTATTGACATCATGTCAGAACATGACATTAAAAATGTAATCGTCTGAACAAAGTTGTTAGAAAGTAATGAAAGATGATCAAATGTTTGTTGTAGAACATAATAAACATGGAAAGGCGGTAAGGAAGGAAGCTAAATAAGGGATAAAACGGCTGAATGGAATTATGGAGGGATGGAAGGAAAAAGGAAGGAGAACAGAGACATTCCCAGACAGAGCAGCCAGGCTGTTAAAACACACACACACACACACACACACACACCTCGCTCCGTCATTAGTCTTCATTAGGGTCTTTATGAGGAAAATTAGAAAGGGAGTTTCCTCCCAAACTGAACCCTGGGGTCCAACCTGCCAGTGTGTGCGAGTGTGTGTAATTGTGGTTAATTTCTACATGGGGTTCAGTAGATGAAAGAAGAACAGTACCTCTGTGTGTGTGTGTAGAACATCAGATATGACACGTGCACACACACACACACACACAATAATGATGAACTTGTGTGTCCGATGAGGAGAGGACTGTGTGAAAAACAACAGATAATAATAATAATACAGATAATAAGACCCGGGAAACCAAGATAAACGTTTGGATTTTAAAAATCTGACATTATAGATAACTTGTTTTTAAATCAGGGAAGAGCAGTCTTTAGCTTTCTTACTAATATAAGTGTTATTTGACCATTTTGTTTGTGACAATATAAGCAATGAGTTCAGGTTGTGGACAGGGCTTCACATATGCATCCCTTTTTTTGGCCTAATTTAACCACCGAGCTCAATCTGTTTCTATTTTCTAACAACAAAGGATGTGAAAGTGACATTAAAAGGTGCACAGACTGTGTCTTTGGTTTTGTGAATGAGTGTGTATGTGTGTGTGTAGGCAGAGTGTACGTTTGTTTGTGTAACCATAAATGTGTGTGTGTGTGTCCTCTTGGTGCTGACAGCTTCTCATTATCCACAGACAGCTGGAGGAGGTCATCACTACTTCCGACACACACACACAGACACACACACACACACATACCACACTTGCGGGGACCATCGCTGACACTGGTCCTTCTCGAGTTTGTGACGCTGACCTAATTAATTCATCACTTCCCACACTGTCTCTTCTTCATTTTCCCATGATGTGCTCGCTTCAGAATTAAAAGCATTATGTTCCTTTGACTTAAATAAATTACAGCACTAATCACAAAACCCACCATGACTGCCATATCCTGGCTTTCATTCATTTACACAGGGGGCTGGCCCTCAGCTAACCTGGTCAGGTACTCCTTGGTATCACACTGCAACTCACAGGCCAACAATTCAGCATCATTTCCAACATGCAGGATAGCACCAGACCCCAAAAGAGGCACCAGACATAGCTGCTATCACACTATGTTGAAGCAATGACACATGTTTTAGATGGGACGGAGTCACCACCAACAACCAATAAATAAAACCAACAAACAAATACGTGTATAAACCAAGCGGCAACCTTCGGGGCTCAAAGTTGAAGCCCATGCGGAAGTGTCAAAACTTGTAATTCACGCTGCGACAGCTGGGGGTTGGCTCCAAAAGCGAGTAATTTCCCATAGACTCCCATGTTAAAATGGCCGACTTCACAGCAGAAATTAACATGTTTACAGCCTGGTACAAAAAACCACTCTGGTCTCAGATGATAGGTTCTCTTCTAGTGTCAATTGTAGGGGGGGTGAATTTTTTTACAACCCACTCGTTTCAATTGTATTCGGATTTAAAATTACGCATAATTATGGGCGTTGCCGCTTGAATGACAGACAGTTGACGTATCACAGCGTGAGTTTCCTGCTCCCACGATCGCCCGCCCCCCTAAACCCCGCTCGTGCTCCCCCTCTTTGTCCATATTTGAGAGTTTTGGCGGACGTGACGCTATCAACATGGCGGCGGCCATCACGTCCCGGAACCTCCCACCGAGCCTCAAAACGGCTCTTCAGAAACAAACGGGTGACGTCACGGAAGCTCTGTCCATAGTTTTTACTGTCAATGGTATAAATCTGAACGCCAACTAGTGCCAAGGTGATGTTATTGCAGTGATTTAACGCAGATGTACAGAAGTCCCCTAGTGGACATAATCCTCGTAAGCACTAACTAAAAAAAACAAGGATATCATGAGCCTAACTTGGATTGAAAGGCTGTGTTGGTCATCCTGCTCACTGAGTGGAATGTGTGTGTGTGTGTGTGTGTGTGTGTGTGTGTGTGTGTGTGTGTGTGTGTGTGTGTCTGCCTACTGAACTGGCAAAACAATACACACCACCTCATTCTCCTCTCTCCACGTCTCTCAGCACTCATTTGCTTTGTCCTTCTCTCGCTTTCAATTTTACCCACACATATTCACAATCATATATATACGGACAAGAATACACACACACACACACACACACACACACAACCCTTCCTCTCTCACACACACAATAAACACTTGTCATTGGTCGGCATCAGTCGTTTATTCTTGCCGGAGCGAGGGATTTGTTTTTGTTCTTCCTGTCATTCGCCCATTTGACTTGATGGATGGTGGGTGGTGACGCAAAACACCTGCCCCATGCACACACACACACACACTGATACACACAACCCAAAACATGCAACAACACACATCCAGTGATGATTCTGCATGTGTGTATTTGAAAGAAAACAGCAAACACACAAAACAAGGTACATCAGGTAACATGTATGCACACAACACACACACAAACACACACTACACTATTCTTCCTCTCACTCTACAAACACACATATGGCCCATAGACAGAACCCTCTTTCCATGGTTGACTTCCGATGTGGCCTGCAGTGTAAACAACAGTTTATCTCCATAGAGGACAAATGGACAGCAAAAGGCACAGAGAGCGTGAGGAGCAGAGAACGGTTCGACTGCGAGGTCGCTGGTTCAAATCCCGCAAAGAAACTGCAACTATTTACTTGAACACATGCAGCTCCTCCTCAAGCAAGTCAAAAAAATAGTTTTGGTCTAAAGAGATGTTTATATTATATCATTCAAAACGCTCCATAAATTTAAATTCCCAAAAAAAAAATAGCTTAAAGCTCACACAGATAAACACAGACACTGATGTAAACATGGACAACAGGATGTGGACGTAGTCAGCCAAAATGTTGGACCGACTATTTCTGTCGGTTGCAAAACTGGGGGTGGGAATGTGTGTGTGTGTGTGTGTGTGTGTGTGTGTGTGGCCCATATGGTATCATGGGAATAAAATGAGAAATGACAAAACTGGACACAAAATTGATACCAAATTAGAAACTGCGTTTTCCAAACACCAAAAGAAGGTTGGCAGGCAGGAAGAGGGCGACACACACACACACACACACACACACACACGGAGCATGAGAAAGAAGAAAGGATGGAGGGAGGAATTAAAATAACGGTAAATATGGAAGGAGGCAGGGTGAGGTGGAAACTGATCCATAGGGAGTGTGTGTTGTTTTAGCTGGATGGCCTTGGGTTCCTCGTTGACCTTTACAAAGATAGCAGCTGCTCGTCTCTTACAGTTTTAAGTTTGGTTTGGTTCGACTGCGATGATCTGAGAAGCAGATGGAAAGAGCGATGACAGAAAACACATTCTTCTGTCGTCGTCTGACCTCTCTGGAAGAGGAGAGCAGCCCAAACACAAGAACTGAAGTGAAGTGAATTTGGCAAAAACGTATTTTTTGTTCTGCCACTCTTTCATCTAGCTAAAAGCTCTCACTTCAATTGAGAAAGAAAGGCAGAAGTAAACTGAGAGTTTGGCCGAGCTCTGTCCTTTCAACTTTAATGCCAAGAAAAAAGCACTTTGAATTGAGTTGAAAGGAAGAGTTTTCATAGAAAGTTAGAGCTGCTTAACTTTGGACAAAAAAAATAAAACTTTATCTGCATGTCATTCATCTAGTTATTCACAGATGATCTCATGGAGTGGCCACAATCAGACACTAGCTGGAACAGCCCAGTTTAGCCTCAACGTGCCGTCTGTTGTAAAGCTGGACTCCAAGAAACACCTTTTAGGCAAGAAGTATTTAGTCTTATTAATATTTTCACTAATTAATTCACCTTTCTTGATGTAATGATGGGGAAAAAACTACAAATTATGTCAATTGTTCCATACATATCCTATTTTATACCAATTTAACACGTAATGTGGCTCCAAAAACACTAGGGCTGCAGCGATTATTCTAGTACTCGAGTAATATTTTAGGGCAAAATGCATCGACAACTTATTTAATATTCGATGACTCGTTAGTGACGTCACTGAGAACGATTCTCTGGCTCGTGGTGCAGCGAGATGATCAGCGTGCAAGAGGCCCTGGGTTCGAAACCCAGGTGAGCCGCTTTGTAGACAAGCAACGACAAAGCAGTGGTCCAATGTATGTGTCCACTAGTGAAATAGCTTTTAGCTGCAGTCGTATTTATTATTATTATTTTTGCGATTACTCCAATAATCGCAAAAATAATCGCTGAGTATTCGATTATCAAAACAGTCGTTTGTTGCAGCCCTAAAAAAAGAATTAAAACAAAATGGAGGCAGCTTATGGTGAAGAGAATTAACAATGCTAAAATAAACAAGCTTTAATGTCTCCATGGCTGCGGGGGACTGAGGAGAGACGGATGGAGATGAAGGGAGGTGCGATGTGTCGTCCTCAGGTCTGTTTTACTATCATTTCACAGCCTAAACGTGCAAAGGTCAGCTGTTATTAATGGTAGGCCCTGAGGACAGTGTCAAGAGTGTGTGCGTGGTGTGTGTATGCAAATGTCTGTGTGTGACAGACAGAGTGTGAAGGCTTGCATGTCACACCTTTCTGCTCTAAATGCCATTACTGTCGCTGCTGTATCGTCCCCCCCCCACCGTGGGGCCCCCGAGCTCTTGGTGTGTTTGGAAATTTGACCTGACGCTCCCTTTGCTGTTCCACTGTACAACATGAGCCGTTTCACTTTCTGCGAGGAGGTACTCCACATTACGTCACGTTAGCTTTACTATGAAGCAATGACACGTTTAAAATTGAACTTTTTCTACATGGACAGGATTCTGGAGGCACATTGATGCAATAATTCAGCGTGATGCTCCAAACGTAAAAGCGACAAAATGTCACCTCATCCCGCCTTCTTCCAAAAGGACAACAAATGCGGCGTAAATGCAGAACCGATGCGCTGTAAATGCATGCAGTGTTGCTGCTCCGCTCCACCTGATGTATTTTTGGCTGCGGCCCCTGTGTCCCAGTTGTGTGAGGCTCCTTGGCGTTGGGGAGGCAGGTGAAGGGTGTCTGGTGACAAAATGCCTGGTGTGTAGCCTATTTTCCGGGTTTTGACCTTCGTTGAACACACCGCTGTGAGGAGAACGAAGATGAATTGGAGCACAGGGGCTGTCCACTAAGAGGCAAAAGAACGGGAGAACCAGTAACGGGTGAATATGAGGTGTTTGTCTCATTTCCCCTTTCGGTTTTATCTCCTTTCTGCCTGCAGAGTAATGGACTGTTTGAGGTCACCTCCAGGTTCACGGGGAGGCTTCAAACAAACAGGGAGAGGAGATTGTCGGCTGCTTAACCCGTGTGACATGGAAACACAGCAAACCGCCGCCAAACACATTCAGAGGAAAACAGATTACAGTTCACAGTAAACCAAAGAGATGCATTTAAATTTTAACCTCTGCACCTGCAGACCTGAGTTTTTTCCTTCTAAAAATAAATAAAATTCTATCCCCGCCTTCGTTTCTTCCTTTATGGTGTCACGTTCAGGTCACATCAGAGAAAGCTGAGGAGAGAGATGACGGTTTGTTGCTACGGTTTAAAAGTGTTGACGAGAGTATTTTGGAAGTAGCTGTAATATCCTCCTGACGTTACTCCAGACTAATTCCTATAGACACCATGAAAGGAGCATGGCAGTAAGCAAAGCATGCAAAAAGACTTTAGTCCATTATAACACACACACACACACAATGATTACATATATATAGAAACTGACCTACTGTCTTCTCACACAGTTTATTGGTTACTGTGCACTTGTTCTGTCAGACAGAAAATCATTTCTGGGAGTGTGTGAGAGACAGACAGAAAGGTGAGCTTGCATATCTCTCTCTCTCTCACACACACACACACACACACACACACACACACACACAGCATGGGCAGACAATGCAATACTAGATGAAGATTGAAATGGGAAGAAGAATCAATATTTCCATTCAAACGTCCGTTTCATTTTCTCCAGATTAGAGAATTACTTTCTCTCTGTGCCATCACCAACCATCCACATAACACTAATTGTGTGTGTGTGTGTGTGTGTGTGCGCACAATTTCCATACAGGATGTCTGGCTCAGCTAAGATGCACTGTGACCCAAACAAGAAGTGTCAAAATAGTTTATGTGTACATGCTGCTATCTTCATTGCCATTAGCTATAAAACATAACCGAAGCAGGAAAAATCGGACTTTTTTTTTTTAACTTTGTGATGGTCCTTGAATGCATCACGTGTGATGTACGGTCATTAAATCAAACCGAATCCCAAGCATAAAACATTCCATCAGAACTTTTATCAACACGGCTGAATTTGCACACCTCAGCCTAACTAGGAAGCCATGATTGACTCTTGGGTGATCTACATTCTACTATTGACTATTTATAGTGTTGTAAAATCAGAAATTATAAAAAATTCTGTTGGTTTTTGTCAAAAAATAAATAAACACACCTTACACATGCACACAGCAGCCTCACAGGAATGGACAAAGAGGAAGATATGGAACACATGAAGGAACTGAGAGGTCTCGATGGGTAATATAAGTGTGTGTGTGTGTGTGTGTGTGTGCGTGCACATGTCTGGTCTCTGTACATTCCATTTCCTTCGTCCACAGTGTCCAAATAAACTGTCAACGCTGAAATGGCTGATAAAGTGTGTGTGTGTGTGTCACAATATTTGTCCTGTGTTATTGGAGCTCTGAGGCCACAGAGTCTTCTATAAACACCCAGCTGTGAATTATTCAACAAATAAACACATCCAGGACCTCACACACACACACACACACAAAGAAGAGAGAGAGAGATTAAATATATATATTTTGTATGTTTACACACACAAAATATATATATTTAAGAGTGTGTGGATTGGATTGTTGAAAGGGGAAACAAAAGCTGATGAATTGAACTTACTTTACACACACACACACACACACACACACACATACAGACACACACACACACACAGGCCATTTCATTTTGTCTCAGCTTAAGTGGATTTGGCTGTTGGTCAGTTCAGTGCAAGGTGAAACGAAAACTGCTGTAGCAATCAATTACAGGCTGACACCTACAGGCCAAAGGAGGTACTACAGGGCAACTACCTGGTCTACTTCATACAATAATCAGATTGCAATGCATCACAAATTAATATTAATAGATCCATTTGCATTCTAATTATCAAAATAAATAAAAGTAGACCAAAATAGGACAGTAACTGCTAATTAATTTCACGTCACAATAATATTATACAACTTCTAATGCAAATAAAAATCATAATTACTCCAAACAAGAACAAATTTGTTTAACTAGTGTTTTACTTCCATTTGATTAGCTAATCTGGATCATTGTATCCTTGCCAGTCTAAACCTCAGTGACCAGTCTCACCAGAAAATGAGTGTATTTTGTGAAACAACCGATGTGTACATATCTGGCGCCCTCCTGTGGCCTTAGAAATAAGGTGCACGGCTATGAAAAAGGTGAACAAGCTGGTTGAATATATAGAATATTTAAACAGGTCATAAAGCAACATGAGGTCTACAGGGAGATGTCTCTAGCAGGGCTGTGCATTCAGCACAAGTCTGGACATATTCTCTTATTATTTTAGGGGATTTTTAAGTTCTACTGTCTGCCTGTGTTCACCAGGCCCACAACTAGATCTGTCATGTTTCTGCATTTAGGTGACAATCAAGCTAATCATAATAATTTTTCCCCCCAAAAAAACAAACAATAATTGATTAACAAAAGCATTTCACATGAGAAAAACTGGAACGAGGCAAGACAGGCAGCGTCCTGAGACCTGGGCGAAAACACATCATGCTGTTCGGCTGTAATATAAACAAACATAAACTCAAGCAGCTCAGTGTGACACATTATTTTTACACAACATCAAACACAAGAGTTCCCAAAAAACTTGGAGAAGCTGCTGTTCCCATGGCAACCAGCACATTTACAATAATGATACCAGCTGAAATATGTGAGGATAAAGTTTTACGTATTTTTAAACGACGACAGTCCTTCCTGCACTGCGGAGCAGGTGGCTAATTAGCTAACACTTAGCTAGCTAACGTGACTTCGTAAGTAGTCTGTGTCCTTTATGTCCACACAATCGGCTCTTCTTCTTCTTCTTTCTTGTCACTTCGTATAGTCATAAAGTTCCAAATTTGTCCAATAATTGCGTTCTTTGTTCCGTTGTTTTTAAAGCTGAGCTAGCTTCCAGCTCATTACTCCGCGCTCGAGACAGACACCTCTGCAACAGAACGGTCTGCGCATGCCTCAGTGCTAAGCCCCGCCCCCTCTCACATACAGCGTTAGCCAGGTGTTCCCCTGCCACATGTTTAGATAAAAAAACGGTCATTTTTATGTAATAAAAAACGTAAACTAAATCAAAATGTTATCGGTGTTGCATTATATTAAATAACCTGCATCCCGGTTACAGTGTTTAATGTGTTGTGGCCAAAAAGGAGCAGAGAAAGCAAGAAATAACTGTGCTTCCACTCAGTGGTCAAACATGTACATTACACCTAAAAATGACTTTATTATTAATAAAGAGTTCACAGCGTTGTCGAACCTATGTTTATTGATCCACTGATGTCTCTGTTCAAGGGTTTAAAAAGCAACTCCAGCACAACACAACCAGCATTTTAATTCAGGATAAAAACCTCATAAAAACACACACACACACACAAACCTGCACCTTCAGCTCTCTACACAAACACACACACGCTCCTTAAATAGCAGCTTTTGTACAGCACACACACACAAACGGAAACAACACATGAGAAACGATCACATCAAAACAACAAAAACGGTGCTTGGAAAAGAACCTTCTGCATCACAGAGTGAGCTGCTGAGACTGGAGGATTTACGCTGCTGGAACAAACTGTTCTGTGAATCTGATGGTGATAAACCAGCAGAGGTCGAGCAAGCACAGGAAAATTCACATTTCAAAGAAGTACAGCATGAAAGGCAACACCAGAGGAAAGAAACATTCACTCGTACATCTGAGTTAGTCAGCAAAGTTTTTCTGATCCAGGACTCACAGCTCCGTCTTTTGCCCAGAAAGAGGCACCTGTGGCTGGATCTCCTCGTCCGACGTCGCCCCTTCGTCTGTCCTCTCCAGCGGACCTTTGCCCTTTTTCTTCTTCTTCACCTTTTTCTTCTTCTTCTTCTCTCCCTCTGAGCCGCCGTTTCCTCCCTCCTCCTTCTTCCCTCCCTTCTTCTTCTTCTTCTTCTTCTTCTTCTTGTCCTCTGCGATGGCCGCTTGGTCTCCCTTCTTCTTTTGGCTCCACTCCTCGTTCAGGCAGGCTGCAGAGAGAAAAACGAGAACATGAGGCTAGAGGACAAAGAAAAACAAAAAGAAGAGAAGCATGGAGGAAGAAGCAGGGGTGTCACCTGTGTCCTGTCCTTTCAGGACGTGTTTCTCACACAGGTACGTGGTCAGGTCCTCCTCCTGGCTTCCTTTGTACCAGTCCTCAATCACCTCCTCATACTGCTCCACCAGCGTGTCACACTGACACACACACACACACACACAAAGTCACCAGGTGTTAAACACACACACTCCTGTCAGATTTCGTCAGCACGTGGACTCACCTGTTTTTTAAGGTCGGCGACCTCAGCCGACGTCTCGTTCCACAGCTCGTAGGGAATGTCCATCACCACATTCACTCCTTTGTTCACCAAACCGTGGAGGGTGGAGAAGGTCTCAGACATGCCCTGCACACACACACACGATGTCTACAGGACACACACTTACCAAGAGTTTGGACAATGTGTCCTTTTTTAGCTGGACCAGATCAAGCTGCAATTTTCTGGCAGCGCTGTCGGGCCTTAATTTAAAGCAGCTGCTGGCATATTTATTTATTGACTGCACAGACAGTAAGACTCAATTGAAGCTATAAACGTGTAATTTCATACTCAATTTGCACACTTGTACACAGTTTTATATTTTGTCTCCCAGCAGAACTATCACACTGTGATCAGGTCAGACAGGTCTCCTAGTCTTGAAAATGATTTCCAGGACATTATATGTATATTAACTGACTCTTAACTTGATGAAATAAAACTTTTCATTTGTCTTTTGGAGTCCAACAGATTCGAGGTTTACAGAGTTTGAAGGATCACTGACAGAACCTAACTAAGTTTGGACTAAATAGGAATTTACTGCATGAAATAAACAATAGAGAAGCTTCACAAAAATAAGCTGAAAGACACTAAAACACAAATTTATGTTACTCTCTTCCACTTAAACTGAGTGTCTCTGGTAAAACTGCAGCTGAACAAAGACTAAACACAGACACACACAGACATACTGACCTTGGCGAAGCGGTTACTGCCACTTCTCTCTTTGTGCAGGTTGTAGCCCAGCAGCCTCTGACACACGTTCTCCACCACCTCAATGAAACGCAGATCTCTACGGAGGACACACACACACACACACTTCAGTCACAGATGCTTGTGCAGAGCCTGACAGCAGGTGCATGAGATCAGATTATTTAAAAGCAGACAGAGTTAAACAGTCTGAGTGTGATGGAGAACATTAAGAGGTAATGTTGATGAAGATTCTCAGTCATCCAGGTCATCATACGTAGAGAAGATTGAAGCAAGGCGTCTGGACTTGTAGAGTTTTCTAGAAGACGTTTCGCTGCTCATCCAAGCAGCTTCATCAGTTCTAACTGTTTGGTGGGGAAACATGGTTTATATGTGGTTACAGACCTCAGTGGGTCTGGGTAAAACTTAAAAAACTTACAAACAATAGCACTAAATGTTTCCATACTTACCTGTGATGATCTGGCTGACTGGGCCAGGTGTGTCTAACGACTGGCTAACGACTATGAAACTGCCGGAGGGGGACTGGTTGACAGCCCTTTGTTCTTACTGTGAGTATGTGCAAACTTCCTGGGAATGGATGGAATCACTGCATTGTATGTGGTAGAAAGATGATGTCTGAGGCCACCACCTCTGTTAAGGGAAGGTTCTTCCAGCTTAACATAGATGCTTCCTTGACTCCTCTTTCATACCACCTTTCCTCCCTGTCTAAAATGTGAACGTTGTTGTCCTCAAAGGAGTGTCCTTTGTCTTTGAGGTGGAGGTGAACAGCTGAGTCTTGTCCTGAGGAGGTGGCTCTCCTGTGCTGAGCCATTCTTCTGTGGAGTGGTTGTTTAGTTTCTCCAATGTACAGATCAGAGCATTCCTCACTGCACTGGACTGCATATATCACATTGCTGTGTTTCTCCCTGGGAATCTTGTCCTTCGGGTGAACCAGTCTCTGTCTCAGTGTTGTCATAGGTTTGAAATGGACCGGGATGTCATGGTTGTTGAAGATCCTGCAGAGTTTCTCTGATACTCCTGACACATATGGAATGGAGATGTTCTTTCTCCGCCAGAGAACATTTAGTGCTATTGTTTTGTAAGTTTGACCCAGACCCACCCACATAGGTCTGTAACCACATATAAACCATGTTTCCCCACCAAACAATTAGAACTGATGAAGCTGCTTGGATGAGCAGCGAAACGTCTTCAAGAAAACTCTACAAGTCCAGACGCCTTGCTTCAATCTTCTCTACATTAAGAGTTAACTGTGTTAAAAAAGACAACAGCGTGGCTGGATTCAGTAAAGCTCACTTAAAACTGAGCTGTGTTATCTCACTCTCACTCTAAAAGCAGCTCAACTTCCCTGTTCTATTAAAAGTTCCTCCACAGGAACTGAGCCTGACCAAGTTCCTGTCCCCTGCTGCCTCCTCTGTGTATGTGTGTGCACCATCTTTCCTCACAGAGCAGGTGACTTACGATTTGACATATTTGATGGGTGCCGCCCCCTTGCTGTCTATGAAGCGGTAGTTCCTGTCGATGACCTCTTTGGTTTTCCCTGTTTCTTCAAACGCCGACTTCATCTCGATGCTCACAAACTTACACACTGCAGAGAGAAAGAGCGAGAATGCATCCTTATCCTAAACACCTCTGTCCACCGAACCGCACCTGGTTGTTGTTTTTTTCTGGAAAAAGCAGCAAATCTTCCTAAAATATTAAAGTAAAACTGTCAAAAATTAAGTAATTAGGCTCCTTGTGGCAGTTTTAAATATCATCAGGCACATAAATGTCTCATTTATAGGTTTTATAATTGAAAAATAAATCAACATTTGTGCACCACATTTGCAGTTTATAGGATTTTGTGGCTACTACGACATAATTTCTAACATTAAGATATGATGAAAACATTAACGAATCACTCCAATAATACAATATTACATCACACACACACACACACACACACACACACACACACACACACACACACACACACTGAGTTAGAGCCTCGGTGATGCTGTTTACATGTAGCTGCTGTAAACCCGTGTGTAAACGCAGGTCAGCTGCCGGCCTGCGGCCTGCTGTCTGCCCACATCTCCCCACAGTGTTCCAGGTGTTTCCCTTCCTCCCTCTGCTGTGTGACCGCGAAGCTACGAGGACCAGAAGCTGCCAAACGGCGCCGTTACCTTCACATTTGTTGGGAAGATGCACCCAGTCGTCGTCCCCCGGTTTCTTAGCGGCTCCAACCAAAGAAATCACGAAGAAGATCGTCCAGAGTGCCGCTAAAATCATCCTGCCCGCCGAAATGATTAGTTACGCTGCTTACAAAAGTCCTTCTTCACTTTAAAAACTCTAAAACGAGCAGTTAGTGCCTCGTTTTCACATCCTTCTTCAGACCACCACAGCTGCAAAGCACTCAACTTCCGCTATGGGCGTCACATACGCGTCGCTGCGGGCCAATCAGAGAGGGAGAAGTGGCAGGAGCTGGACCAATGAGAGACAAGAAGACCGGAGTAGAGGTATCACTCCGCTGCTGCTTATTATCCTTATTATTAATAACGTCGAGAAATCCACGTTATACCCCTTTTTGTCTTTATCTATAAATATATTCGATTTCTTTGTAACATGTATAGTCTATATATATATTATGTTATGTATAAAAATGTTGGAAATTTTAAGGAGCAGATTTGAGCATCGCTCTTGCCACCGAGTGGCTCTACTTTTCAATAGACAATCTTTGGGCTCAGTGCAACCAGTTGCCTTGCAAGCTTGAGTTTGATCCATCAGAGGGCGCTATGCACACGCCTAAAGCTCTGAGAGATATTGTTGGTTATGTAACTGAACTGAAAATATCTATCAATCTATGTATTGATCCTGTAACAGCTCTGAAGATGCAGCCCTTGCTGTTTGCCGTGACCTTTCACCTCTGAAATAATGGAAAAGATGTTCTTTATGACTGACTCACCGTTCAGCGCGGTGCTGCTGTCAGACACCTGATTGGTTTGGGGTCACTGGACATGATAATGGAGACAACAGTGTCACTGGCAGCACAGCACGTGCACACGCATGTCTGGCAGATGTAATGACCTGCAGCACACTGGATACAACAATGATACTAAAGCAGAAAGAAGACAGAACAAGATCATTCTGCACAGCTGCAGACATCCAGCAGATCGACACACATCATGAGAGTCCTTAATGCTCATGGCATTATTTTTATTTTCAGGTGTCCCTTAGACATATGTGCACGTGCAATTAATAAATGTGTGTGTCTACTCAAAATACTGTCCTGAGCAGGAAACAGCATGTAATGATCTGGGTAGCCTTCAAAGCTAATATATGAAATCAACAGCCAAACTAAATAAACTGAGCTTAGCTTGCAAAATACTATATGAGTGGATATAACAGGCCAGCAGCTAAGATCAGGGTGAGTTTAATAAATGATGTCATGTACACAGGGAATCTGTTAAATAAGAGCAGTGCAAGGCAGGAGTATTTAGCAGCTAACATAACAAAGGCTCTACTAGCTAGCGTTAGCATGCTACCAAAATACAAAATACTATACCAGTGTCCCAAGGGTGCAGATTTTCTTTTGACATTGGTGGGGACCTAAGATTCCAATGGAATTTAACCCTTCCTGCACCCGATTTTTTTTAGGGGGGGATCAAATAATTGGTGGGGACACGCCCCCTCCGTCCATGCAAAACCTACGCCTTTGCAGTGTCCTAATGTTGAACGTTTGCCAAGAGTGCCTTACTGTAGAATGCTGGATGTGATCAGTGGTGTTTAATGGTCTCATTGTTGCTATATAATATAGGCTGTTGTCACCCACACCATCCATCCATCCATCCATGAGTGTGGAGCCTATCCCAGCTGTCAATAGGCAGTGTACGCCCTGGACAGACTGTCAGTCTACAACAGGGCTGAGAAACAAACCATAATTTAATCTGTATTTATTTTGTGAGCGATTACTTACATTTTTTTTGGTCACTCATAGAGGACCTCCGTATAGTCCCTGTGGAACCCCTCTACCACACTCTGTTCATTAACTCTCCAGCAGGACATCTCTATAGAGGAGTGTGTGTGTGTGTGTGTGTAGATTCAGCCTTGAATATATTGTATTTCTGTGTATTTGACTGCATGTGTGTGTGAGAGAGACTCACACTGAGATAAGTGCGTTTCTCAGTAGTTCAATAATAGTCCAGTTTTTCTGAGAGGTGCTTCAGTGTACTGCTGCCTGCCAAAAGGACAGCCAGCTTCTCATTCCACACACACACACACACACACACACACAGATCACTGTGTGTCTCATAGCAGAACTTGACACTGAGTTGGTGGAGGGGAGGTTGATGTAGAGAGAGAGAGAGAGAGAGAGAGATGAAAGCTGGGTTTTATTCAGCAGAGCAGCCCACACAACGGGCAAGCGAGGGCTTTGTTAAAAAACTCTCATCTCTCTCCAGCTCGCTCTGCCTTGCTCTCCTTTTCAGCTGTTCCTTGAATAAAATAATAATACATTCAGATTATACAGCAGGTTGTTGAAAAGCTCTCCACACGTTTAAAAAGAGGCAGCTTTTATCCCTTTAAAGTGCTCGCACTGAAGCGACGATACAAACCCGATCTCTGAAAGCATCCACACAACACAATCGGACGCCAGAATGTTTTCATTAGAAATCCGTCCATTCTCCTCAGATCACAGTTCTCATGTGGCAGCAAAAGAATTCATCAAAAATAAAAGCTCCTGTAGTGCCACACATGTTGACAGGTTTACAGCTGAAACAGGCCAGAGACAGGAGGAAGTCCTTTGAGGGTTAATGCGGAAAGTTTGAGAAGTTTGTGGTGTTTCTGTTCGGGGAGGTTGGACCCTGTGCACTCATTCATAATATGATCTAATAACACAGCACTTCATTGGCACAGAGCTGAGTGTGAAATAAACTCAGAATGACCAAGCTGTCAGCTTGCTGGTCCTGAGTCAGCCAGTTCTGAGGCGGATCCGAGAGTTCTCTGCATTAGTCTGTAACCATTAATAACAGCTGGGTTCACCACGTCTAACCAGACGCCAAAGAACAATCCAAACAGCGGCGCTACAGCTCAAAACTGCCCCTTTTACACCTGATGTTCCTCACGGTTCCATTTTGGGTCATCTGCTAATCATCATCAGCTGCTACAAGGGCTGAATATGCTGATCCCTGAGGGGACCAGGACAGCGTTCCAGACTCTAAGGCCCCGTTCACACTGGAGAAAGTCATTCCAGCTAGAGTAGGATTGAGCCCAGACAGCCTTTAAGCTGGATGCGTTCAGACCTATTTTCAAATCTGGCTAGCACACAGTTGTGTCCGCACTCAATCCGGCTTCATCCAGCGTGTTTGCCGTTCTCCAAACCAGTAGGTGGCGCCTCGTAATATGGCTAATAATGTGGCAAGCTGGATTCGCTAGCCACATTTGCGTTCACACCTGAGCCACATTTGAGCCAATCCTGCTAGATCCACCTCTCGAGGGTGGATCTAGCAGGATTGAAATCAAACTGGATTCAGCTGGATTGGAGGTGTTCACACTCGGAAAAAAAACACATCTGGATTGATCTGGATCCGGCCAAATCCTGCTTAAGCCACATTTTTTTCCCCAGTGTGAACGGGGCCTAAGGCTGAATCCAGCTGAATCCAGTTTGATTTCAAGCCGGCTAGATCCACCCTCGAGAGGTGGATCTAGCAGGATTGGCTCAAATGTGGCTCAGTTGTGAACGCAAATGTGGCTAGCGAATCCGGCTAGCCACATTATTAGCCATATTACGAGGCGCCACCTAGTGGTTTGGAGAACAGCAAACACGCTGGATGAAGCCGGATTGAGTGCGGACACAACTGTGTGCTAGCCAGATTTGAAAATAAATAAATAAAATTTGGACCACTTTCAAAGACACCTACCTCTGTCCACCAAAAAAAAATAAATCTGTGAGCGTTTTGTAATCCTGGAATTCGCCCGGGCTGGTTTTACATGGATCAGGCCCATTAGGATCCGGCTCCTCGCTCTCTTGTGGTGAGCAGGATTTTTACAACTCGCTTCGCTTGTTCTGTCAGCGTCAGTCAGGCACCAAGAAACACCCGACTGGATGTCAATTAAATCTCAGAGTGAGCCCTCGTCTCAGAACACGTCTAAAAATAACCTGACTCTGCAGAGCAGGAGCAGACACAAGAAACGAGCACTCCTGTTAAAAGAGGGTTCAGTGAGCGCAGGTTCTAACCAGATCCTGTGGGAGGATGTACATCTGTGTGAAATCAAGATTTAGAACTAAGCACCTCTTCCCAAGCTTCTTATATCAGAGACAGGGGGAAAAGGATCAAAGAACCAGCCGGACCACAACCCACATTTTTCTAAGGATGCCTTTATTAAAGAGTCAACAACGTGCGCTAGCCGTCCGCTTCTAGAAAAATAACACAGTCATACATTCATCCATGTGGAAATCCATAAAAACAAAGAAAAACAAGGACAGGTTTTCATTTTAAAGCTCAAAATCCCGCTAGAAGGTGAGAGGGGAACCTGAATGATGCCACATGTGCATGTGTGTGTGAGCTGTGTCAGTGTTTCCGTGTGATGAGTAGAAGTGCCAAATGGTTTTGGAACATTTTCCTAAAGGAACAGTTCAACTTTTCTTTAGAAACAAACCACACACATGATGAGCTGCTGAAACCGGATCTGTGTCCAAAAAACAGGTGAGGCATCACAGATGGACTTTTGGTCCAGTTGGCTCTAGTGGAGCGCTTGGTAGAACATCATCGGGCCACGAGTGGTCGCACAAAAACCGCCACCAAGTGTGTGTTCTGAGAGCGGACAGCTGGTGGAGGAACTCGTTCTCAATAGTTTCAGTACTCTGCTATAAAACTTTAAATTTGGTTTAGATTAGGGACAGAAACAGTTACTACGTCAAGAAGAAGATCATGGCCAAGTCTTGCTCGATCAACAGTATTGATGTATCATAACATCATTACACAATGTTGAATATTTGATAAACCTCCACTACAGTCAGTTAGGCAAGCTTTCGTGTTCCAGACTGAAGCCAAACAGACTCTTTAGGACATTTGGACATTTTAACATGGAGGTCAATGGCAATGGACTCACTTTTGGAGCCATCCCTCTAGTGGAAACCCGAGGTAATGCAGCCTAAGTCACCACCTAAGTTGGTCCGAACCATCACACATAAACATCCATAATTTATTCCGAATCTGAAAACAGTTATTTGGTCAAAATGTCCCCACTTTCCACTAACGTCCCCACTTCATGGGTCTACAAACAACGTCCCCACAAGGGTAGAAGAACAAACACACACAAATACCAATGTTGGTTGGTCAATATTTATCAATCAGGGGCTCAATAGAATTTAATTATGGATGGATAGCTGGATCAATAGCCCTACGGCCACACACACACACACACTCAAACACTGCAGGCTAAAAAGGTCCACAAGGGAATTGAACAGACATTACTAATATTGATCTATCAGGGTGATTGAAAATCCATCCCATGAGGCTTGCGCTGCCTAACAGCATGCCTGTCCTGTGTGTGTGTGTGTGAAATCTGAAACAATCAAAATATCCATTTACTATCAATACGCCTCGTCCATATCATGCAGTGTACTTTTCAAAATAAAAGACTCTAAGCTGGAAACACCCCTTTAAGTCTTTCTCAGGGCCTGCCCACAGTTGTCACGGCAATTGACTAAGTGTGATTGATTACTGAACCCTGTGGTACCACGCGGCCTTGATTATAGGGTGGTGACATGCAGACTGGTTGCCGTGGCAACCCAGAGAATCTGGGCTCTTTCCTGTTTTCTGGTTCATCTGCAGTGTCATCTATGTGTGTGTGTGTGTTACAGCATGTATTAGGACAGCAGCTTAGCAAATGTGAGATTTCTCTTGGTTTTGATTTTTTGATGCTAAAATGAAAAACATTACGGTATATTTAGATTTTCAGTCGAGGGAAGCACAACAAACTGAAACAAACATGATATACATCATCACAGTTGAACATGTTTAGCACTGACATGGGGCTGTGTCAGGACCAAAAAGATGTACTTGAACCCATTCTGCACTTGCAAGACTAGAAATGCCTCTCCACACCAGTAGGGGGCAGTAGCCTGTTAAATTTAACTCTGCCTTAAAACTTAAAACTGCCAGCTGTTAACAACTTCTGTCTGCAACTTGGCGATGGACAGTTGACTTTCAAGAGGTCAACAAAAATATTAAAGCAGGTCCACAGAGTGCTAAATGTGCTAAGAGGACTTAGCATCCAAAAGTGAGTCAATCTCCATAGGCCTCCGTGTTAAAATGTCCAAGCTGTGCCAGAACCTCCCACATAGATCCAGAAATCTAACGTGACATCACAGCGGTTTATACAGGAAAATGAATTGAAGAAAAGAACACTCAGTTGGTTGCGATCTGTAGCCTCACCACTAGAGGTCACTATATCATACACACTGGATCTTTAAATATATAATTTGATTTGAATTTGCGATTAACTTCTTTAATCTTTCGAAGTTGTGGGCTGCATCACTGTAAAGGCGCCCCCTAGTGATTGTGTACACCACCATTGTTTTGTGTTTTTAAGCCAGGTTTTTGGAAACTAACATGGTCGACAAAGGGTTAAGGTTGAGCTTGTAAAGCCTACGTTTCCTCCCTGTGTGGTTGGGCGAGATGTGAAATGACATTAAATTGATTGGTGTTAAATACTAAAGAGACACAGTGTCACCACCGAGCACTTAGCTGCGCCCCCGCTGCCAGCCAGCGCCAGGAAGCCCGGCAGCGGTGGCAGCGGAGTCAGGCGCTGCAACCGCAGCGTTTCCTGGCTCTGGACGCCGTGACATTATGATTACAGGATGCTGAGCTGGGAAATCGTGTCGCCATGGTTACCCCATGATATTTTGGAGATGTTAACGGGCTTCTTGCCCACCTAGACAGCTGGTGGTGAGGTCGCAGCGTCTGCCGGAGGGGGTGAGAGAGAGAGAGTGTGTGTGTGTGTTGTAGGACAAAAGATGAAACAACAGACAGAGAGAAGTGAGGATGTCATCCCGCTGAAGAGACTCTGGAGAGATCTGACTAAAGGCCAAAACATTTGGCCAGGAGCTACTCATCACACCGGCTGATATTTCAAGTGTGTGTGTGTGTGTGTGTGTGTGTGTGTGTGTGCTGCAGGTAACGGTGTTTGCTTTTTTTTTTTGATCAAACATGCATAATTTCTCTACTTCACCGCTGACGGTCGTATATTAACCAGAGTAAAATTCAACAGCCTCTGCTCATGCCGACCTTCTGAAGTCTGAGTGACTTCAAGAGAAAAGAAATGATGAAACTCTGCTGAAATTTCCCTTTAAAATAGATTTCCCAGACAGATAGAAAGGCAAACTCCTCCCTGCTCTTTGTGTCCATATGTCCCTCTGTCCAAAACAAAAAAAAAAACGTCCTGCGTTCCTTTCAGTCCCCTCACCCCACCCCCGCCCTCACGATATATATCACCCAGGTTAAAGTGTATTATTAAGGAAGAGCTGAACGAGAAGCCAGGATATCGTAGGCAACTCAAAGAGAAGCAAAGACAGTCTTTAGAAACCAGAATAGTCCTCATTATTATTATTATTATTATTAGAAGTCTCTTATTATCATTATTATTATTACTAGTATAACTGTTATTAGGATTAAAACAAAGTTCCTTGGCCCTTGTTGATGCAGAGAGAGAGGGTGCAGGCTCCATGCTGCCTCGCTTCATCCCAGGGGTCGGTTTAAATCCATCATTCCAGTGTTAAAGTGGAGGATATTCCAAGGGCAGTCAAAACAGGAAGTTCATATTCCAGAGGATTTTATTCAGATTCAAAGTTTTGCTTAAAGGGAAAGACGACCAAACTGGAAACGATATCTCCTCTCTGAAACGTCACTTTGGCTCCTTGTAATTCCTCAGTGGTCACGAATCCTCCACAGAGAACTCTCCTTCAAATGGCTTCACTCAGTGGACATGGTGGCGATTATGAAGACAAAGTTTGATGTGACACATGCGGTATAAAGTCATGACTGTATGACGACTGATGATGCTGAAATCCATCTGTGTGTTTTACATGCGTAAGATAATCACCATTAACCCTGTCCAAACGTGGTAAAGATTAGGTGCTAGCTAGCTCGTTAACGAAAAGAAGAGAAGATTAACTCCATAGTTATTAAGCAAAGCAGCCCAGTGATAAGTTATTAAAATTAGAGCGAACACAGCCCTGTTGTAGCTACTAGTAGGGCAGAAGGTGCCGTATCATCCGTTGTAATGACTAATAAAAAAGCCTAGTTTACATTAGCAAAGTTTCCATTTAGCGTCTTTGCAAATATTCAGAAAAAGTAGTTAACTAAATATTTTTGTTAACATAAACAAAGAGCCACGACGTCCGACAGCCTCCCCAACATCAACAATGGCCACTGAATGGGCTGATAACGCATGATAACGGCCATTAGATGTGATGATAACAATAAAGCAGGTGGGTGGGTGATGATAAGACATTTATTGGGATGGTAACGAACTCAGCAGCACGTCAGCTAGCTAGCTAACGCGCACAGACAATGACCTGGATGATGATGTCAAACTGCCTCATGAACATCCGCCACTTCATATTCCTTCCGTCAATCATTGATGAACTAGCTCCAGTCTGTGGTGTTCCTGAACCCCGAATCCGCCTGCGTCTGAGACCAGATCCCGCCCTCTCTCTCTCCGTGTCTCCATCTTTGTGTGACTTCAGCCATTTTGCAAACAAAGAAAAACAGCTCAGCAGTCCTGGCTTTCCTATAGCTGCGTGGTGACAGAGTCCTCTATGACCTCACAGCTGTCCTCTATGACATCATCACAGGGTCCCACCCACCCGCCCATCATCATCACCCCACCGCCGCCTCCTACGCCCCCTCCTCCACCGTCCACATCTCCTTCGCCTGCTCCTACCACACCTCCGCCCTGGAAAACGTCCTCACTGGAGTCCAGGAGGCGTGAGCTGGACTCTGACATGTTGGAAGCACAGTGCAGGGATTGGCAGGGGCACGGGGGTGGGAGGGGCAGCGTCAGGAGCGAGTCCCGCCCGTTCGTCCTCCGCGGCGAGAATGATGGGTTACTGATGTCGACTGAGCAGCCCACCTCGTTCAGGTGAGTCTCGCTTCTGGTCACATCACTGAGTCCGAAGTCGGAGTGGCTGTGGCTCCCAAGGGGGCGGAGCAACCCGTCAGAGATGGTGTAAGAGGGTGGGGATTGGAGGGGGAGTGGCATGGGCGGGGCTTTGCGTTTGGAGCGGGAGAACAGGTAGGAGAGGCGTTTGAAAGAATCCGTCTTTGAGCTCGGCGCTGAGAGCCGCTGCAGGCGGCTTCTTGTGCGGGCGAAGGATGAGGAGAACGAAGAGGAGAATGATGAAGACGGTGAGGGGAGGACAGGGGTGGAGGACGGAGGGATGACGGTCGTCTTCAGCCCGTTGCTCTTTGGTTTCCCCTCCTCTTCCTCCTCCTCCTCCCCCCATCTGATGCCCTCCTCCAGCTCCTCCTCCCCCTCACCCTGCCTTTCTATCCGGGTCATCCCAGAAATAGAGCGCACCAACGCAGACACGCCGAGCGTCGGCGCCGGCCTCATGTCGTCCTCCCCCGGGGTCACAAAGGTCACGCTCTTTGACCTCTGGGCTCCCACTCCACCTCCGTCTCCCGACTCACTGTCGTCCTCAGAAGCCACGGCGCCATCGTCTCTCGTCGTCTCGCTGGAGGAGGAGTAGTGTCGCCGGGGAGGGCGGCGGTTGCCGAGGAGATCAAGGACCTCATAGCGAAAACTGGAGATGTCCTGCTTCAACTCCTGCAGAGAGAGAGAAAGAGAGACGAGAATTCAACGTTTTATTCAGGGTTAAAAACAGGAAGGAAAAACACAGAAGAAGAGGGCCGGGAGGGTAAGTGGGAGAGATGACGGCGATGTGAACCATCAGTTTAGAGAGGCAGAGGGTGAAGAGGAGGGTGAAGGCGATGAAGAGGGGTCGAGAGAGACAAACAAAAAGCGGATAAAAGCTGAAAGAAAATAAACGTGGAGGAAAGAAAAGCAAATATTTTAACAGCTTCAGCTGAACGTCACACATCGACACAGACTCCAGAATTTCACTTTAAATATGAGGAGATAATTACTCTCTCAGGTGACTCATGGATTAACTAGTGCTGTGACTTCCTGTCAACAAGGGTACAGAGATAACTGAGATTATCTAATCCAACATCCAGGACGTCATTATAATTAAATGCCATTTCATGCTGTTTGTGTAAGTGAACTAGAATTACTGTTTACATCCACTTATGTCCAGATGATGTCATGACAATGTTTAACCCTTTAGATGTATGCAGGGACACGGAACAAGTCCAGATGAGTGGGAGAAAACTGATAAATGAACAATAATAAAGCCAAATATTGACACTGGAATTCACTTGACGTGTTAGAATTAGATAATGAGAAAGAAACGAGGAGAGTCACAGACAGACACCATCGTGCATCAGCATTCAGACCACACGCAACATGAACGTAGCCTGAAGCCTTCACAGAAAATTAACATAAACACACAACTTTAAAATCTGATCCATCTTTGTTGCCGTACTCGACCCGAGCGCTGCACATGTGGATTGATTTCCTCAGAGAGTCAGAGGCTGTGATGTGCTTCACCGTGCACCTGATGTTGGTTATTTTAAACACACACTCTCACACACTGTGAGACATTATTCACTTCCATGTGCACCTGATGTTGTTTTTGTGCCGAAAAAGCCCCCAAAGGAACTTTTTACTTCAAAGCCCAGGCTGGGCTCCCAGGGCATCATGGGAAGTGGCTCAGAATAATTTAAGATTTAGAAAAAGAAAAGAAAGTCTGTTGAAGGATTGGTGGCTGTTAGAATCAGAGCTGCAGGAGCGTGGAGGGTACAGCGGGCAGGAGAGCGGGAAGGAGAGCGGAGGGTAGAGCAGGCAGGAGAGTGGAGGGTAGAGCGGGCAGGACAGCGGAGGGTAGAGCGGGCAGGAGAGCGGAGGGTAGAGCGGGCAGGACAGCGGAGGGTAGAGCGGGCAGGAGAGCGGAGGGTAGAGCGGGCAGGTGGTGCTTATTCAAATCTTTTATTAAATCTTTGTATATAAACAGCAGCTTTGCCTTTGGTGTCAGTAAGACCTGCCCTGTTTAATGCCGTAACATTGTAAATAAACCTGTGAACCGTGCAGCGGATGACTGAACTCCATGTACACATCACATCGCCATGACAACAGCTGCTACCCACCTTAAAGTTTTCCTCCGTCAGGCCCTCGTCTGTCTTTGAGCTGCGGATCATGGCTGCCACGTATCTCTTCACAAGGCTCCGGATCACCTCCTGTTGGAAACAGTGACCGAGGTCAATGTTACGTTATTTCTTCACTTTATTGATTTTCTTCTTCATGAATTATTTTTATATCTCATGTTGGTGCCATTAAACACTGTGAAGTGAATTATGAACAGTTACTCTCTGTGGTGTACCACTGAGTGTACAGAAAGGTATGACAGGATATAACAGGCCAAATCAAGTCAAAACAAAACTATAAAAAACAACAGCACCAAAATAAAAGTAAAGGAGTTATAACAATGTTATAACAATGGATAAGAGAGGCACAAAACAAACATAAACAAAGACAGGAAGCAGTATGAAAGAGTGGCATAACACAAAAGTAGAGGGTGAGTAAAACCAACATAACACACTGGTGATTGTAGCGCCGCCATCTCAACCCAGTGGAGGAATCTGAATGTTATTGTCTCATTAAGTAATCGGCCAATGAGGCGGGTCACCCTCATTGATTTACAGACGAAACACAAATTTCACAAGCATTTGGTGCTCTGTGGGTGGCAATTCAAACCCTGACACACACACACACACACTGCATCCTCCCACAGTCAACACCTGTGACTGCCAAACAGGATGGTCTGGCATGCTGTCACTCTCCGCCTCTGCCAGAACACACCACACACTCTGTCACAGTGAAGGACAGATTCCTACATCCATCCTTAAAAACATGGACGGCTATCAAAGCAACCACCAGCGCTGCCAAATACAAAAGTACTGGCGCTCCTACGTTTCTACTCACCGCCAGTGCTAAGGTGTCAAAATGTAAGAGCTCAGTCTCAGTTGATTTGCTGAACAAATTCTCACAAAAATCTCTGAGATTCAAGATTTTAAATGCCGGTTATGGCTGCCAAAGACAATAAGTGTGTTTCTTTTAGTACTAAGACTTTAAAAAAAGCTCCTCACTCTCAGTTTAGGCAAAGATTGTTTAAAAAAAATAGAATGATAAGTTAGCATTATTCTGAGAATAAATGGCGAGAGAAAACAATATAAGAGCGGCACAAAAACAAAAGCGGGACACAACCAAAAATGTGAACAACTGAAACGTAAGAAAATGAGATAATGACAAAAACCTGATACAAAGCTGAAAGAAGTAACAATAGCAGAAAACGAAACAAGAGAAAACAATATGCAAGAGTGGCCCAAAACTAAAGAAGAGAAAACAATATGAAAGAGGGGCCCAAAACAAAACAAGAGAAAACAATATGCAAGAGTGGCCCAAAACTAAAGAAGAGAAAACAATATGAAAGAGTGGCCCAAAACTAAACAGGAGAAAACAATACGAAAGAGTGGCCCACAATGAAACAAGAGAAAACAGTAGGAAAGAGTGGCCCAAAACGAAACAAGAGAAAACAATATGCAAGAGTGGCCCAAAACTAAAGAAGAGAAAACAATATGAAAGAGGGGCCCAAAACAAAACAAGAGAAAACAATATGCAAGAGTGGCCCAAAACTAAAGAAGAGAAAACAATATGAAAGAGTGGCCCAAAACTAAACAGGAGAAAACAATACGAAAGAGTGGCCCACAACGAAACAAGAGAAAACAGTAGGAAAGAGTGGCCCAAAACTAAAGAAGTGAAAATGATATGAAAGAGTGGCCCAAAAGTTAGATAAATAATATATAAATATTATAGAGTGGGCCAAAAATATAATGAATTTTTATTTTTTCATTTTAAACACAAACAGCTGAATTTTCCACAGACAAACAAACTGAAAGCTGGCACGAGGTTTTGTACAAATACAAATATGCAGAAACACAGTGAGCAGACATGAAGCTGTGTGCAGAGAACAAACCTGATAATGCTGATTCTGTATCAGACTGTCAGCATGGCGCTCCTGTAAAGAGAGAAAACAGACGTATGTCACACACAGAGAAGCTGATATTTAACACTTTTACAGCTCCAAACTAGAACAAAAGGATCAAGGCAACAAATTTCCCTGGGCTGTTGGAACGACATGTTTACAGCCTGGGTCCTCCAGACTGCAGAGCTGCTGAGTAATGAACTCCAGTTAATCACTTTTTCTCCACTCCAAACGGAGATATAACACTTTGGAGAGCGGAGCTGCGCCCTTCATTTACATCTGAGTCGCTCTCATTCAGAATCACAACCATCACCAAGTGACAGAGAGGAGCAGATTAAAACCATCCTCTCACCTCATCATTGGATCATGGATCTAATGACTCAAACCCACTGAGGCCATTCGAGTGTTGTTTCAGAGAGACCTGTATAATTCTTATGACAGCGGCTGATGTACATGCTGCAGATTCAGACGACTGAACGCTGCATTCTGTCTCTAAATGCTTCAAAAATAATCATTAAACTTTATTCTGTAAGTAAAGTGTGTGTCGGTTCACACATCCATCAGCTGGTATTTCCTCCTCTGTTTCATATCATCTCTCCACATTCTTCATTTTATTTCCCTCATACTCAGTTTTTCATTTTTCTTCCCCTGATTTCAGTCCACATCATTCCCATATCTTCATCCACACGTCTCTCATTGCTTTCCATATCTCACAGACACACAGACACACAGACACACACACACACACACACGCTGCCTTCCTCTCCCTTGATCAGATCTCTGCAGTGCTGTGTGGCTCTGTGAACCTATGTGGGCTGGTTGGTTTATATAACTCAGCTGACTTCAGCTGAGGTGAGCATGCCAGCTGCACTCGCATGTGTGTGTGTGTGATTGTGAAAAAAGCCTTATCACTCTGTGCTGCCTGCTCTCTCGCTCTCTCTCGCTCTCGCTCTCTCTCCAGATGACTGGACTGTTAGATGTGTTTATCGGGACGTGTTTATCTGCCGATGTTCCTTCTGTGCTTATAGACACAGCTGATGTCGCTCCACGTGATGATTTCTGTGATAACGCTCATTGCTGTGTGTTTTTTTTTTTAACTCTTTAACCTGCTCAGGTTCCGTCCTTCAGCTTGAATCAGCTGTGGAGCCACCGGAGACAGAAAAACCCAGTCCGAACCAATTAGGGTGAAAAACACTTTCCATCTGCTCTTACTTATAATCAGTGGTATGATTCAGTTCTGGAACTTTCCTGCCTTTAAAGATATATATGTAGAAAGATTAGGGCGTGAAGTCCATCTCCAGGAAAGCCTAAGGCACGCCTTCCAGGAAAGCCCAGGTGAAGGTGAGAACGCATCTTCTTTCCATGCTAAGACCCTTGAGGGATACCTCCCCAACTGTGTGCATACTGTGAAAGCCCTAGGTAGCAGGAACACACCTCCCTGACCTGTGTGGAGAGCCTTAGGCAGGAAAAGCAGTAACCCCCAACCTTCCCTGAGGAAAGCCTGAGTTAAAGAGAGAAAGAGAGAGCACATCATAATGGCTGTCTGCATGGAAGACCTAGGGCAGGAATGGGCTCCTCCTTAACCTTCCCTATGGAATGCCTAAGGCGGGAGCCTGAAAGCTCACCCATTCATTTAGAATCAGCGTAGCGGCCCCCTCTTACCGTGAACTCTCGCAGGTTTTCACACTTGTGCGTGTCCTCCCCCGGCGGCTGGCCTCTCCTGCACAGCTTGTTGTGGAGCCACTTGAGCAGGTACCAGATGGACTTGGGGCTGGGGATGATGTTGAACGGAGGCGGCAGCGTGCCCCCCTCGTCAAAGTAACTCATCCACAGCTTGGTGCGAGCGAACTTCCACTCGATGTCGGCGTGGTCCTGGAGGGGCCATGAAACACACAAGGTCATGAAACCAGGACGGACACTCCGCACCTGCTATTAAACAGCTGCTTCAGCGGGCGTCACTCACAGCGATGAGCTGGTAGGAGTTGTTCATCATGGCGATCAGCATGTTGAGCAGCACCACCAGCGAGATGACGTTATACGTCCCGAACATGGTCGCCCCAACGAACTCTGTGAACTCGTGCCGAGCTCTTACGTTGGTGACGTACAGGTTCAAGAGCCCGAAAACCGACCAGAACAGAGACTGGAGAGTCTCAAATAACCTGAAGAGAGAGAGAGAGAGAGAGAGAGAGAGCATAGGAATGAATGATCAATCAGACAAAACACCTCTCATCCATGATACCTCTTCCTCTCTGTCACTGAGTTTGCACGTCCTCCTCCTCTCATTTCTCTGATTCCTCGTCTCTTCCTGTCCTTTCTTTTCTCACTTCATCTACATTATCCGCTTTGTTTTGTACATTTTGTCATCATGTCTTCCTTGTGTGTCCCCTGTCACCTCACCCTTCCCTCTCCTCTTACTTTCTCATTTCTTTGCTTCCTCTGTTTTCATTTCCTCATTGTGATGTTAGGCCTCCTCGCTCCATCCCTCTCTTTACCTCCTCATTTCATTCCATTCCTCCACTCGGTCTATGTGACAGTCACAGTTACAGCACAGGTTACTGAATCTTTGATGAAGCAACAATTGGCAGCGCCCGACACTACATCACAAGCAGAGAGGGGGAGGAGGAGGAGGGGGAGGAGGGGGAGGAGGTGCAGAGGGGAGGTTTGTCTGCAGGCTGAGATATTTGTGCAGCATCAAATATTCAGGACTCCTACATTTATTCCCATTGCAGCAGTGTGTGTTGTTATAGTGACTGATCACTACATCAGTGCACAGACGAGGGCATGTGTGTGTGTCCCCGCATACGCAGCGTGTGAGTGATGGCGTTCAAATGTGTGCGTTTGTATGCATGTGTTAAATGCAAGAGGGAGTCAGAGGGCGAGAGACATAGGTGAGGACTGTAAATGAAGACAGAGAGAGAGAGAGAGAGAGAGAGAGGAATTGAATCAGCACTGAATGAAGCAACGAAGCGTGATATTGAGTCAGAGTTATGAAACAAGGAAGAAATGAGTCGGTGAAATTCAAACCAGGAGACATAAAGCTCTGTCATTAACCTCAGGCCTCTCATCAAACTGTTTCAGTAATCACAAGTATCCTATTCATCAGTCCTCTCCTCCTCTACCTCACCTTGGTCTGCTCTTATCAGCCTCTCCTCTCTCATTCTGTTGTTTCTGTCGATCTTCTATGTTTCCTTCTCTCTAATTTCACATTTCCTTGTTTCCTTTCTTCCTCGTTTCCTCTCCTCTCCAGGTTTTCTTCTCCTCTCCCTCTCCTCTTGACTCCTCTCCTTCTTTCCCTTCCTCTCCAGGTTCTCTTCCCCTCTCCTCTCCTCTCCTCTTGACTCCTCTCCTTCTTTCCTCTCCTCTCCAGGTTGCTCCTCTCCTCTCCTCTCCTCTCCTCTCCTCTCCTCTCCTCTCCTCTCGTTTCCGTTTCCGGTGAGTGTGAGCGTGAGTGGTGGTGGCGGTGCGTGAGTGGTGGTGGCGGTGTGTGAGTGGCGCGGAGTTCAAACTGGTTTTCTGGTCGGTTTTTCAACTGGTGTTTCTACTGTTACTTTCTGCATCATCAGGTAAGACGGTTTTCTTTACTTTTCTGTGGGGTCTGGTTGCTTTCGGGAGGTATGGCGTCTGTGACGCCGCCTCCAACTATCCGGCAAGGTGCGCGGATAGTCCCTCCAGACGGCTCGGTCTCCGTGGAGGAGGTTCTGTTGGCGGCAGGTGAACAGGTAGGACATGACAACATCTTGTTCGCCTCTCGTATGAACAAGGCGGTTGTCGTGTTCCTAAAAACGGAACCTCAGGTCCACCAATTAATTGAGAGCGGCGTGTTCCTCGGGGACCTGTTTGTGCAGGTGTCCCCGCTCACAGCTCCCTCAACGCGGATCACCGTATCCGGCGTTCCGCCGTTCATACCTAATGAGCTGTTAGAGAAGGAGCTCCGCCGCTTTGGAAAATTTGCCAGTGGGTTTAAAACGGTGAGCCTGGGGTGCAAGGACCCCAAACTGAAGCATGTCCAGTCTCTGAGGAGACAGGTGTTCATGTTCCTGGACTCGCCGACACAGACTCTGGAGGTGTCTTTCCGTGTGAAGCAGGGTGACGCTTCCTACATGGTGTACGCGAGCTCAGGACAGATGAAGTGCTTTGAGTGTGGTGATGTGGGGCATAAGAGGTTTGCATGTCCTCATAAGCAGCAGGGAGCGGGTGCGGGCGGCCCCGCTCGCGCCGGGTCGGCGGATCCGCCCGATACCGCGGCTGGCGGGTCTGTCCCCGGCGCGGCGGAAGCCGCCGCCTCTGCTAAAGTTCTTGCTCCGGTGACTGATGTAAATAACGTGGTGATTGTTACAGAGTCAGAGAGGTCCAATGATCTCATCAGTACCGGGTTGAGCAGGAGTGAAAGTCAGCCTGCAGGTGGTGTCATGAGCTCCTCTCAGGCTGCAGACAATAACGTTGCAGCAGAGCTGGTTGGGAACATGGAAGTTCCTGCAAAGCCTCACACTGATCAGGAAGCAGTCTTCAGTGAAGAGGGCCTGCTGTCTGCCAGCCAGGCTTCATGTACCAGAGAAGAGATGGAAGAAGACTATGAGTCAGATAACACATCCATCTCTGGCTCTTCCAGCTTGAGCACAGACCTTTACTCGTTAGAAGAGATAAATCTGTTTCTGGATGAAACTTTCAAAAAGTCTGTCAGAGTGGAGGATTATTTCAGGGACACTGATAAATTCATCAGAACAGTTAACATCCTCAAAAGACAAGTTGGTTTCGACCAACTAGATGAAAAGAAGCGTTTCCGGCTTAAGAAACACGTCACTACTCTGAGGAAAATCGGTGGCAAAGCCAGAAGAGTAAAAAAATGTAAATGATGATGCAGCACTGGGTGTTATTTTCGCTCCTCTGTTTTTTAACTGTTTTTATCTGTCTCTGTTCTTTCTTTGACCTATCTATGAGGAGCCTTAACATTGGTTCTCTTAACATAAATGGCGGGAGGGACAGACAGAAAAGGGCATTAATCTCTGAGGTCTCCAATCAAAACAGGATTGATGTGTTGTTTTTACAAGAGACACACACAGTCACACACGATGAGACAGAGTGGGGTTTATGGTGGAAGGGTCTTTTTAGACTAAGTCATGGAACAAATTTTAGTGCAGGGGTAGCTATACTTTTTAGAGAAGCTGTCGCTACATCTTTTTTATCTTGCACTGAAGTAGTGAAAGGCCGTCTGCTCATTGTTAGAGTAGCCATTGAGGACGTAGTCTACTGCTTTGTTAACATCTATGCCCCAAATAGTGGAGCGGAGAGAGTTATTTTTTACACCCAGTTAAAAAATGAGCTGATAATGCATCAACAGGAGCATATTATTATTGGTGGCGATTTTAACTGCACCTTAGATTTCACTATTGACAGAATTGGTGAAGAACCTCACCCGCAGTCATCTCAGTCCCTGAGCAACGTCATTTTACATCTAGACCTGCTTGATTCTTTTAGAGTCAAACATCCACAATCTCAGCAGTACACCTGGGTCAGGGTCTGCAATAATCAAGTTTGTGCAGCTAGATTAGACAGAATCTACATTTCTAAGTCTCTCAACCCAAGGTTGCTCTCCTCCAGTATTCATCCAGTTGGTTTTACTGATCATCATTTAGTAGCGGTGAGAATAGTGATTTCTTTAGGTGCACGGCCCAAGTCTTATTGGCATTTCAATAATAAATTACT